>NC_083835.1:2643129-2750930 GCF_015708825.2 Lethenteron reissneri
CTTCCCCTCAGAGACTCCAGGTCGACAGGTCTCCCGGTGGAGTCCAGCAGGGTCCAGAGTCCCTTAACTCCCATGGTGAGGCCTGCACACGACAACCACCACACCACCACCACGTCATCGTTTCAACCAGAATCAAGAGCAGCAAACATTTTCAGCCTTCGTCAGCGTCACCAGGACCACCATCATCATCATCAGCAGCACATCACCACCACCATCATCAACAACCTTACCACCATCAACATCAGCAACACCATGAAACATCGCCGGCATCACCATCAGCACCTTCACAGCCATCATCAACAAGTACAGCACCCACAAAGCCATCACCAGAATCTGCAGAAGAACAATTACCATTACCACCACCATTGACAGCATAACCACACCAACAGCACATTCACAGCCATGAATGACTACAATCACCAGAATCTGAAACCAGCACCAATGGCACGATCACCACCACCACCTAAAGAACGAATATTACCACCATCAACGTGAATCCATAGCATCATCAACTCCATCTACACATCAGCGGAATTGTCAACAACAGAAGCAACAGCACCTTTATAACTATCGTAGGCAAAGACAAAGATCCCCCGTATAACTGTAGGGTCAAGTGCTGTTAGCGAGCACCTCTGAAGGCCTGAACGGTTCGCTAAGAGGTGGGTGGCCAGCACCACACCCGGCCGCCTTTGTCTCCCCCAGCAGCGATGCTTATACACCCCACCAGGTACTCATTTGAGGCTGAGTCGACCTAGGGGAGGCCCAAGACCGGTTCAGATATTTGTCACTGGTGTTGAGCGGGAATTGAACTCGAATCGCCGGGTTCGTAGCGCAGCGCGCTAACCACTACACCACCGCTCCCTACTATCATAGGCACCGTCATCACCACCACCATCATCATCATCATCCACCACCATCATCATCATCACCACCATCATCATCACTACCATCATCCATCATCATCACCATCATCACCACCACCATTATCACCACCATCATCATCATCACCACCAGCATCACCACCATCACCACCACCATCATCAGCCGGCGTGAAGGTCGTGTTTAGAGAACTCGCTCCGTACAAGTGCAGCCATTTGTCAATCCACTGCTAGATGATGGAGGAGGGGGGGGGAGGGTTCACGGTGCAGCAGCTGTTATTAAACACTGAGGACTGGTAGAGCATTGTGAGTGCGGTACGATGGTATCAAACAATGCACACGAACGGGACCGCGCAGAGTGTGATGTGTGTGGTGTGTTTGAACTTCTTTCGCACCGTACGCAGTCAACCGGAGTGATGCAGAGCCACGGGGGTGGATGGAGATGGTTGCGTGAGTAGAGAGAGTGGAGACTCCGAGACTGAGAGAGTGGGAGGGTGAGAGGGTGAGACAGAGTTCATGTTCATTGATTAGCTATAGCCCTGTGAGACATTCGGCTCTTGAATCGGGTGCAACCGCAACAAACAAAAACAAAACCATGAACAAGAAAACATCTCAGAGTGACTATGTGACTAAGCGTAAACAGAAAATCCAAGAAAAGACACCCCACAGAGACGATCACCCCTCTCTGTACCTGTGTTGCCCGCTCTGTGTATCTTGGTGATATCTGTCTGCTTATATGTCTGTCTATAATTTTTTTCTGGTTAGATTTTATGTCGCTATCTCATTATACCTGATGATGATTGCTTGTGTTGCAATTGAAACGTCGTATGCTAATATTTAATTATTTTTTCTTTATACGTGACTTTACCGAAAGAACCAAAGAAGAAAACGCACCGTGTACACCAACGCTGTGTGCACAAATCCCAGTGGGATGCAAGTCAACACAACAACCACAAGACAACTTAGATTAAGGCCATCAGTCTAACTCTGTACTACAACAAACAAACATGGCCAAACCAAAAAACTTTCGAAATCACCAAAATAAAGCCATGAAAGCAGTGAAAGCAATGAAAGGAAGAGGAGAGGAGAGAAGACGCCGCCGGGCAGACGAACCTCCCTCCCTCCTGCACAGGCCCGCAACGTGAATCCGCGCCGCGACCTCCGACCCTGACGGCTGCCCGCGTCACGTGACCCCGGCGCGTCACGTGAGCAGCGAGTCGAGTCGTCACGTGACGCGCGGCGCCACGTGACGCACCATGGCGCGCGTGGGGTTCGCTTCGCCGCTGCTGCTGCTGGACGGGGGCGTCTCCTCGGAGCTCGAGGCGGCGGGGTTCCCCTTGCAGGTGGGAGGGGTGTGGGGGGGGGGGGAGGGGGGTGTGGGGGGGTGTGGGGGGGTGTGTGGGGGCGTGTGGGGGGGGTGTGGGGGGGATGTGGGGGGGGTGTGTGGGGGGGGTGTGTGGGGGGGGTGTGGGGGGGTGTGTGGGGGGGTGTGTGGGGGGTGTGGGGGGGGTGTGTGGGGGGGTGTGGGGGGGGGGGGTGTGGGGGGGGTGTGGGGGGGGTGTGGGGGGGTGGAGGGTTCCCTTGGAGGTGGTGGGGGGGTGTGGGGGGGTTCCCCTTGCAGGTGGTGGGGGGGGGGTGTAGGGGTTGCCTTGTAGGTGGTGGGGTGGAGGGGTTCCCCGGTGTGTGACGTATGAGGGGGTGGAGGGGTTCCCCTTGGAGGGAGGGGGGGTGTGGAGGGGTTCCCCTTGTAGGTGGGGAAGGGGTTCCCCTTGCGGATGTGAGGGGGTGGAGGGGTGCCTCCTGCAAATGCTGGGGGGGGGGGTCAGTCATCTCGGTCAGTCGACCCGTGGCACCTGCTGGGTCTGCCCGTGACCTCCTCCTGCCAGCGGGCGTTCGACACTTCACGTGGCCTCAAGGTGCACATGGCCTGGCACAAGCGTCGTGGTGACGTCACCCACTTGGTGGCGAATGGCGGTTGTTGTTGTTGCTCCAGCAGGTAGGGAGGGTTCCCCTGCAGGTGCTGGGGGGGGTTGCCCCTGCAGGAGGTGGGCGGTGGTCTGTGCGGGGGGGGGGGGGGGTCCCCCTCTAGGTCTAAGTGGTGGGAGCGGGGGTGGGGGGGTACCTCCTTGTCTCTTCTTGGGCCTGGTGGGCGCGTGTGCGGGCGGAGGCGGGGGGGGTGGGGTTTAGATGGGCCCCCACCACCCCCCCCACCCCCCCACCAACCCCACCCCCCAACCCCCCCCCCCCCACCACCACCCCCCCTCAACCCCCCCCCCAAAACCCCCCCCTCACCACCCCCCCCCATGAACTCTGTCACGTGTCGTGCGTTGCAGGGTGACCCCCTGTGGATGCTCCCGGCTGCTGCTCACCCACCCGGACGCCGTGAAGGACGTCCACTGAGGTTCGTGACGTGCACCCAGTCACTCGCTAACAACTTCTTATCCACCCGCACTCTGCACCCCACAGTAAACCCATAGAGACGCATAGAGGAGGACCCATAGAGATGTGTATAGACTCATAGAGATACATAGAGAATCAGAATATGTAGACTGGAGGATGGGTTAGCAAGTTACATCAACAAAAATACGATAAAGAGATACTCGAGTAAGATAGAGAAAAGTTGAGAAGTAATTAAAAAAATTAATAAAGAGAAATATTAATAAGTATGGGAGTGCAAATTGCACGCGTACATGCATTACAAATGTGCATGTTGTTTATGCAATTTATTGTGCAAATTCCGTCACAGTTCCTATGATCACTGTTTCATTGCTTTCATGGCTTTATTTGGTGATTTCGAAAAGTGTATTGGTTTAGCCATGTTTGTTTGTTGTAGTACAGAGTTAGACTGATGGCCTTAATCTAAGTGTCTTGTGGTTGTTGTTGGTGTTTGACTTGCATCCCACTGGGATTTTTGCAACACAGCGTTGGTGTACTGTGGTTTTTTCTGCAATATTTGCTGCCTTTTCTTGGATTTTCTGTTTGCACTTAGTCACATATTCACTTTAAGATGTTTTCTTGTTCATGTTTTTGTTTGTTGCGGTTGCACCCGTTTCAAGAGCCGAATAGCTCACAGGGCTATACCTAATAAATGAACTTGAACTTGAATGCAGCTGGGGCAATGCTGAAAAACACAACAAACCAAGACCACGCAGTCTCTCGATCACAGTGCACCTTAAAATTGGACCATCGAGATACAGAGAGACACAGTAACGACAATCCACAGTCGTGTGATTGTGGCCATGGAGCCCGAACTCTGGACCTGGCAGTAAACCACTCGGCACCCCTTCAACGGAGGAGGAACAGCAGCACGACAGGGCTCTGTGTCTCCTGAAGCCCCTCTCCTCGTGGCCAGCAGCGGCCTCGACACTGGACGGTCACCGACTGAACGAATGGCTCCTGCTGCTCCTGCTGCTGCTCCTGCTGCTGCTCCTGCTGCTGCTGCTGCTCCTGCTGCTGCTGCTCCTGCTGCTGCTGCTCCTGCTGCTGCTGCTGCCGCAACACGACGCTGCTTCTCTCCCGCATGCCCCGCTGCAGAGACGGCCATAATGTTGGCGGTCCAAGCCCACCGCGTGATTTATCAATTCTCAAAAAAGCCGGAATATTTTGCTAAAATTAAGTGAAAACCGAGTTAAAGATCGCGGGATTTTTATTTTATGCGTGTGTGTGTGCGCGCAGTCATTGCTGAGCGGGCTGAGATCGTGAACGTACCGCGCTTAATCACGATTGGGTGGCTGAAACCGGGGATCAAACGGGCGGATCTCAGCCGTAAGTGGCTCCTCAGTGTCTCTGCCATGACTTTGGAAGTGATCTGCTCGGCTTGAGCCTGGCCTTGTGTAACGTAGATGCCGCACTCTCTGTAAGCACCCGCGCGTCTCACTGCAGGGCCCTTTCGTGCTCGTGTTCATTCCACGTGCGATGGATCCGCTTCCCACTCACTGCCGCCGTCACATGAGCCGTGCGTGCGTGTGTATTTTTGTTCTCCGTGCCCCGGCAGCTTCTGTTTGGCCGATGCAGGGGGTTAAACTAGCGCGGCACGGGCTGCAGAGGAGATGGGCTGATGTGGGTACGGGAGGATTTGGAGATGGTGGAACCGACGGATGACTTGTACCAATGTCATCAAGTCCGGTCTTTCATTCACACGGAGATCCGTAGACTCACAGACTCGTAGAGAGACCTATAGACCCACATCATCAAGACCCATCCTGTACTATGCAATGCATTGTGGTGCGAGTGAGGGATTGCACTTGACAGCAGTCACAATTAGGCAACTCACTTAGTTACCCACTCATGTAGCAGGTAGCCGCTGCTCTCGTGTGTGTTTTAGTAATTGCCAGGGTTGTTTATCTATTTTTTTTTGCATACAATTTTGAAAAAAGTTACCGTTTTTCCACTCGTATGGAAATGTCTGGTAATATACACGTAAACGTGTTTGACTTCATTAGCAAACAAATGAAGGGAGCTGCCATGGTGTACTGGTGAGCACACTGGACTTGCAATTAGCAATGACAGGCAAGATGTTAACTACCTCGCCGAGTATGCGGGAGGTCATGGGTTCGATCCCAACTGATGACATTTATATTTGGAGTTTGCATGTCTCTCTCTCCCCGTGGTCGCGTGGATTTTTCTCCTGGTCCTCTGGTTTTTGCCTCCATATTTAGAATCAACAGGCTCCACGTGATAAGCCACTCTGTCGAGCTATCATTGTGGCCAGTTCGCTTCTGAAAAAGTGCGACGTAGCTCAGTGGGCCTGACCTGGTAAAATAAAAAATATTTCAGTTTTTCATCGTTTTAGAGGTCACCGGTTCCGATCCATCTGCTGGCGCGGCACTGCAAACAAGTTTCTTAATCCCCCCACACTTTTGTCTGCCCAGCAGTTACGGGATAATAAACGCAGGGTACACTGCATAGTCCAGAAATTGGTACCAAAGGTAGCACAACTTGAGTTGTACCGACGTATTATTTGTGACCAATAATAGTGAATTACGTGATAACCACACTCATTTGAAGTGGTTATCACAACATTCACTGTTATTGGCCACATCGGGAAATTGGAACCGCTAAGTAATGCCACTTCTTCTGATGGTACGGGCACGTGAAATAATCTGCTCTGGCATCGTGGACTGACCGTGAAGTTGATTGGCAGGTCCCGCGGGGGCCAGCCAGTGCATACACGACTCCAAAATTCCACCGGAATTTAAAAGTAAAACAATTCCTTACTTTCAGAATCTGTAACTTATTCTGCAAAATGACTACCGGTTTTCCGATTCACATTTAGCTGCCCGAAGTAAATGTGGTGCTCCAACCCCCAGTTTCCACTCAAGTCCCCACGGAGATCGCAGAGCCAGGGCTCAAAGACCCACAGCTTTTAGGTCCTCATTCTCTGCAGCGGAGACACCGATTGCATGTCCAGCACACACACACCCCCCGGGCACTCTACGCTGCCGGGGGGTGTTTGATTCAGAGAGAGACGCTAAAAGCCTCTCCGCGCCTCAACACCAGTGATTCTGAAAGCTGATCGGACGTCATCTCCTGTCGCCTGGCTCTCGTGCTGTAGCTATTCAGTGTACAGGCAGTGCAATTGTACCCGGGCCTATGAGGTGCCCAGGTTGCTGAGCTCCAAACAGGAGGGTTGGGGTGGGGTGCTCATGCCAGCCTCGCTACGGCTTTGGCTGGCGCGGCTGCTCTCAGCTCTCGACACCGTCCCGTAGGTTGGCATCCATCTGTTTACAGTGAAACGTTAGTGCCCGACAGTGATGTCCATCACACATTGTGTGATGTTATTCCCTCTTGTCAATCCACTTCTGAATGAGGCCTTCCCCACGCTGTGTGGGTTATTTGACCGTCTTCTGACTGAACATTAGCCTGTGATTGCCATCAACTATTGGGTAGTGCGGTGGGTCTGATTGGTCGCGGATGATTGATGGGATCTCGAGTTATGCCGCTAGATCGCGAGGTCCTGATGGGTCGCGGGAGGGTTACGATGACGCAGCGTGAGGCCATCGTGGTCATGGTGACAGGGTCACGATTCGCGACGGGCTGTCGTTAAATTGGTTCGTGAAGTCGTGGGGGTCACGGTGTCACGCCGCCGGCCCGTGCTGCGGCGCAGGTTCCTGCGGAGCGGCTCGGACGTGATCTCGACGGCGACGTACCAGGCGAGCGTGCCCGGCTTCGTGACGCACCTGGGCCTGCGCCCCGAGGAGGCGCGCCAGCTCATCCACACCGGGGTGCGGCTGGCGCGCGAGGCCGTGAGCGAGTACATCTCATCCGCAGGCGAGCGCGACCAGAGACGCACCACCATCATCTTCCACGATCAATCAACTGCTGGATTAAATACTCCCCAAGAAGCCGCCACCACCACCTCTCATGATTCTGCTGCGATGCAATAATTCATCAACACGTGATGCACAAATTTATTTAATTGTTCTATCTTCCCGGCGGATGTACTATTGGCCGCTCTGTTAATCAAGTCAATTAAATGTTTTGCTTAAACACGTGTGCCGCTTCTCTGGCACAAATCTGCCACTCAAAGCATCATCGTCAAACTATTACTCAAATATAAACAAATAAAATGTTACACAATATATATATATAAATATATATTATCTGTAGTATAAGAATGCCGTGGTGGTGAGATGTTAACTACCTCGTCTGCTGTGCAAGAGGTCATGGGTTCGATCCTGACCCTGAAGCCTGTATATTTAGAGTTTGCATGTTCTCCCCGTGGTCGCATGGATATTTCTCAGGGTCCTCCGGTTTTTCCCTCCACATTTAGAATGAACACCATGCGTTTAGAGTATTTGGCTGCTATACATTTCCACGTGATAGCCACTTCGTTGAGCTATCCATTTGTGGCCACGTTGCTTTTGAAAAAGAGCGATATAGCTCAGCGGACCTTACTGGTAAAATAAAAGTTTAGTTCAGAAATATATTCTTGACCGTCATCCATCATTATCATCCACTAACATAGCAACACACGTGCCTCACAGCAGACAGCACATTTCAGACATTTTCAGGCAATGAATGAGCTTCTATACACGTGGGAGGAAGCCGGAACACCCGTAGAAAAGCCGCGCGCGCGCGAGAGGGACGCGCGTGTCCCCGCCTTCGCACCGCTGACGTGGCCCCTCTCCGCTCACACAGGTCCCCGCGAGGTGGAGGTGAAGGTGGCCGGCTCGGTGGGGCCCTACGGAGCCCACCTGCACGACGGCTCCGAGTACACGGGGGCCTACGTGGACGCGCTCTCAACGGAAGTGCGTGTTGCTCTGCTCTGCGCTGCGTCGTGTCCACCTTATGCTATCACCTGCTTCCCCCCGTCCATGTAGCCTGCTTCGAATAGGCAAGCAATCGGACAGGAGGCCCCATTTCATTGCTTGCCGCAGGGCCCATGCCGGCAACGCTACCCCACTGGTGCTCGTGCGTTGAGTGAGAGTCTTCGGTTCTACTCGTCAGTTAGCTTCTTAGAGCACTTATTGAGTGTGCAGGCAGTGCAGCTGCACCGGTAAGTATGGGCTGGAGGGTCTTGGGCACTCGGCTACGGGGGGGGGGGGGGGAGTTGGGGGGGGTGGCAACGCATTGCGCTGCTAGCAACACGTTGCGTCACTGGGGACAGCGGCCGAGCCTCTGGTGCCGGGGGGTCCTGAGCGGCAGTGGCGGTGCTGACAGCCCGTGTCTCCCACGCGCCCCAGGAGCTGATGGACTGGCACCGGCCGCAGGTGTCGGCGCTGCTGGAGGCCGGGGTGGACCTGCTGGCCCTGGAGACGGTGCCCAGCGCCGCCGAGGGCCTCGCGCTGGTGCAGCTCCTGCGGGAGTTCCCCGGGGCCTCCGCGTGGCTTTCCTTCTCCTGCAAGGCACGCGGAACACGCGACGCGGAACACGAGACGCGGAACACGCGACGCGACGGCACGACACACGTGACGCAATTGCATGTCTTGATCGGTGCTGTGCATAGACCACACGAACTATGAAGACATTGCACGTGACCCCGCGTCGCACCCCACGTTGACCCCATATCTTCTCCTACGTGACCCCGTGTTGCGCCCCACTTTGACCCCTTATCTTCCCCCACGTGACCCCGTGTCGCGACCCACTTTGACCCCATATCTTCTCCCACGTGACCCGTGTCACGCCCCACTTTGACCCCATTACTTCCCCCACGTGACCCCGTGTCGCGCCCCAGTTTGACCCCATCACTTCTCGCACGTGACCCCGCGTCGCGCTCCACTTTGACCCCATATCTTCCCCCACGTGACCCCTTATCGCGCCCTGCAGGACAGCCGCCACACGTGCCATGGCGAGGAGTTTGGCGAGGTGGCGCTGGCACTGGCCGCGCGGTCGCGGCAGCTGCTGGCCGTCGGGGTAAACTGCTGCGACCCCGAGCTGGTGGGCGACCTCCTGGGTGGCGTCGCCAACGCCAAGGGCTTCGACAAACTCCTGCTGGCCTACCCCAACAGCGGGGAGCACTGGGATGTGCAGCGAGGGTGCGTGCCACACCAGCCTCATGGGGGTATAAATCATCATGGGTACACCACAGCATGGACACACCAGAATCACACCACACCAGGGAGACACCACTGCTGCTACTGCTGCTACGACTGCTGCTACGACTGCTGCTACTACTGCTAATGCCACTGCTGCTTCTGCTATTCCGTGCATTCCTTCCGCAGGTGGGAGCATAGACCGCGCAGACCCACGCTGGCGACGTACAGCCTCGCGTGGAGGGACCTGGGCGTCTCCTGGATCGGTTCGTGCGCCCACCGTCCCGCACGCGTGCCGGCGATTTGACCCACCCGCCGTGCAGGCCTCCTACCCACCCTCGCCAGCGCTGCGGTGCCCGCGTGCCGGCCGCTTGCGTCAATCCACTGCCGGACGAGGGCCTCCCCCACAACCGTGCGGGGGTCGCGAGGAGGGTGATTTGACCGTAGCGGACGGCGCCAGTCTGTGTGGGTCGCTGAACGCAAGGAGCATAGATGAGGGAGCTTTGTAGAACGGCGACGGAATGGACCTTTGCAGCCCCTCCCTCTGCTGCCCACGAGGTTGCGCCGCAGCAGCCTATAGCACCTGTTGCGCACGGTACTCACCCATCCAAGCACCCACCCAGGCCCAACGCTGCTTAACTACGGTACAGCAATCGGTGCGCTAGCTTCTGCTGACAACTGCAGTCCAGTGCCACGAGGATTCACACGGAGCACGAACGCCACCGCAGCAATTGCTCCTTGCTCCCCGTTTGACTCGGGCCTCCACTGAAGCCTCGTCAACCCCACCTCCCCCCCCCCGCTCTGTTTCTTTAGCGTGTTTCTATGTTCTCCCGTGTCGATCGTTGTGTGTGTGACTTGTGTGTGACTTGTGTGTGACTTGTGTGTGTGTGTGACTTGTGTGTGTGTGGGACGTGTGTGTGTGTGACTTGTGTGTGACTTGTATGTGACTTGTATGTGACTTGTGTGTGACTTGTGTGTCTGTCTGCAGGCGGTTGTTGCCGGACGGGGCCTCAGGACATCGAGGAGTTGAGACGCACCCTGAGGCCTCAAATGCAGCCGCCCAGCACCACTGCCTGAGCTCCTCCTGCCTGGGCCTCCTCCCCGCCCTGATCTCCCAACCTTAGTTTCCTAGCCTTGGCCTCTCATCCCAGGTCCCCCAGCCCTGGTCTTGATATCACAGGTCTCCCAAACCTGGTTCTGCTATTCCAGATCTCCGAGCCAAAGCTGGTGTCATGAAACTCCGCACGGGCACGGAGCTCTGTGCTCGACTTGGCAGGCTCTGACAGAAGAACGTTCAGTGCATGTGTTGTGTTACCCTAATTTAAATTAATTATTTGCCAAAATGTGAATGCGTTCGACGTTCGTGCACGGTTGCGTTAAAAGAGAACAATGCCAACGCTGCCTTGAGTGTTCGCAGTGGAATCGTTTAAATAAACATATCAGAAGCGTGCGGGGCTGTGGTGTGAGAGTTTTAATAACACGGCCTATACCAGGCATTGTGGTGATATTAATCAACATCCCCCCCTCCCCCAGAAAAAAATGTATTTTCATCAATTGACTAAATCGAGGCATCCCTGGATGCCCGATCCATATAAAACCCACAGTTGTAATGATTCGTCAGGTTTATACTGCCCACTGGTGTCCAATCCGAATAGACTGGACAGACCAAGGAGCCGGCACCGGGGCAGCATTGTAGCCGTGTGTGCAAGCTCAGCCGCCCGGCTGGGTCGCTCACTCAGAACGACGCGCTGCACGTGTGCACGTTGTGCTTCTTTTGCACCGTACGTAGCCAACCGTGATCCGACTAGCACGGTTGTGTACGTGCGGTGCCAAATAAGTTTAACATGAAATTGGAGGTGCCGCAACGGAGGACTTTCTCTCTCGACTTGCAATGTTCTTTTTTTTTCTTCTAGATTTGAAGCTTTCGTGACTGCAAGGATTCATATTCTTAGGTTTTTTCGGTAAAAATAAAATAAAATTCACGACGTTTCGGAGGCAACATGATTGCTGTATCGCGCTGTGACGGTTCCACCTGAAAACGGAAGCTTGTGTTGCCTCCGAAACGTCGTGATTTTTATTTTACTTTATTAATTTAAATTTTTTTACCTACGTGACTTTACCGAAAAAACCTAAGAATTGCAATGTTCTGCTTCGCCAGACGTCCAAACCCCCGCGCTCTCTCGCGTGTCAACGCTCACAAACCACACCGTAACCCTGCGAGGACATTATTACCTCACTATCCGTTCCCGCATAACGCCCGACTCGATGAAGCGACTTTGCAGACCGTGCCCAAGGCCGAGCTGGCCCAGGTTTGGGAGCTGCTGTGGTAGAGCGTTGCACGGCCACGCTCGTGCACGGTCTTGTTGGGGAGGCTCGACACGTGTGGGCGCCTACGCCCTAGGTAAGCGCCCACCCCACCGTGGGATATTTGTAAGCTAGCCGACGGTGTAAACACACCGTGTGGGCCAATGTCGGGGATCATCTCGGACCCTCATCGCCGACCGGACGAGAGAGTGACTTGGAGAGCGGCTCGGGCTCCTGCCCTGCCTGTCTTGTCCACAACTCAAACGTCGGCCGTCTCCCGCTGCTCAAATTAGCAATGAGATTGGTGCTCATCTGCCGTGTAGAGCCCTGAGGTCTGTGGTGGAAATTCCTCATTTCTATGGCGGCAGCAGCGGCGAGTCTCTCCATTGGACAACCGACAAAATTCGTCGTCATTTTAAGAGACACCAGTTGAGACGATGGATTGAGTCGCCTCTCCCCCTTCAAACCATGAAATCGCAACCCTCTGGTTGCGAGCCACCGGCTCTACCGCTGAGCCACCTGGGCTGCCGCTCTCCTCTGTGGTTGGTGTCGACGCAGGGGTCACTTTGCTCGTTGTGTTCGGAGCAAAAAGTGGCCTCCTAAACACGCATTCCAGACAGCCATTAAATGCAAAGTGTCGGTAAGTTTCAATTCAGAATTTATTTATTTTTGACAGTAGTACCCTTGCATACATAATCTGAAGAAACGCTTCGTTTTTTGATTACACTGATGATTTTTTTAAGTTTAGTACACTTTTTGGCTTTAAAAAAAAACAACTGATCATGACGACCGATAAAACATTCCACGTATTCATTACAACGGAGGAAATAAACCCGCAAGATCACCTGACAACAACGCTATCGATCACGTCACACCTGTGACGAGAGAAGTTTTACATCGAGACTCCTCTCTGCAGAAAGAGCACGAGACAATCGCGACGTCGCGCAAACAACGCACCTCGAGCGGGGGGGGGAGCGGGGGGGGGGGGGGAGCGGGGGAGCCGGGCCACTCAGGGCATTCAAGTCCGGGCGAAACACGAAATTAACCCAGATCGACCACAGCGAATGTAATAACCTCCCTCAACCACAGTTCCCTGCTCAACTCGCCACTCCCTGCACCAGCCTCCCTGCCCTAACCCCCTGCTCAATCACAATTCCTTGCATCACCCTCCCTGCCCAATCACCACTCCCTGCACTCCTCTCCCTTGCGGCGAGTCACTGCACTCTTCCCTAGCCGCACTGTGCTCAGCCTCCCAGCCCTAACAGACCGCACACCGGTTGTAGCTGCAGCGGTCTGGGGAGTGCAGTCGACCGGTCCGTCCGTCCATCCGTCCGCGAGCCTCTGTAAACACAACGCTGCGAGCTGGGTGCAAGTGTGTGTCCCCCCCATGTACATGCGGTACGTTTATCAAACGTCTCTCTTTTTTTTTTGTTTCGGATGTACGAGCGAGTCACGCCAGAGCCGTGCCAAGCCAGCCCGGCGCGCGTCGGGAGGCGCCGTGCTTTCCCACCGCAGAACCCCCGAGCCGTGCCGGTGACACGTCCTTAGCCCTGCACCCTGGCTCTGCTTGGGCCCCGGTCTAAAAAATGCAGACGTCTTCTTGGGGAGGACCAGCAGTGCATCACTGTTTGCTTTGGGCTCTGCACGGCAAAACTAAAAGAATCCGGTGGAAAAATCACCCCCCGCGCTGGCCCGGCTCCAACGTGCCAGCGGGAAAAGGGGTGAAATTGTCACCTCTATACAAAGCAGACTGGTTACGACGGTATTTCGCTGTAAATAAGGCCCTCAAAAATATATATTTCAATATGAAATGTTTGCCATGCTCCGAATGTGGCAAAAGCCCTAATGTCCTGTGTGTGAGTGTGTGCGTGAGGTGTGCGGATGAGTGAGTGACCTCCCCCCCACGTATGTTCACACAGTGTTTCGATTTTTTTTCTGCTCGAATGCTCCATTCCCCCCCGCGTCTTATCAAGACACCGCTTGACTCTGTGCTATAGAAACCAAGTCGCGCTTCTTCGCGAGGGGAGGAACGACGTATGGGGCGCGCGTGGCTTCGGACCCTGGGGTCAATGACAATCGTAGCTTGTGCCGTCCGCAAGGGATTGCGATCGCGGATTATATAAGACCCTCGGCAAAGTAAGACGCACGCCAAATTCTTAGGCCAATCGAGTTGCGCAAAAAAACTGATCTCACTTAACACACGCGGCACACCTACCGGATTAATCCTAAGACACACCCACCCCCCACCCCACCCCACCTGCCCAGCTTTTGCTTTGAAATACAAGCAAAAAGGTGTGTCTTATAACCCAGAGAATACGGTAATTGTAAGTGCTGTGGATCTTATAATTGAACTTAGGTCCAATTGTTCCCCCCCGCTGCTACCCCCCTCCTGAATCTCCTCCCTTCCAGGATGGGGCCCCTACACGCTCCCATGATGACACAAGGACCGCACAAGACAGAGCACGAAAAATCCAGTGTCCGATCGGTGCATCTGCTCCGCAGCCCTCTCCCAATGCGTGCCCACATTCTTCTCCACCACTCCGGCTCAACGTTTAGACCCACACTTAGCTTAGCGAGCTCGGCAGCTCATTTTTAAGTCAGCATAGTGCATTACTCGAAACATCTACGGTACTCTATTTACATATAAAAAAGCGCACACACTCACATACATACACGAAACGTGTCATGTCAACCGGCACGAACCGGTTACAAAAAGATACAACGCACGAGACCAGACGGGCGGCAGGAGGGCTGCAGATGGGCCAGGGCGCACTGCGCGATGTCACCTTGTGCAAGCTGGGCCTGCTCGCGGCAAGGATAGCCGTGACAGAGAGGCTAGAGAGACCAGGTTGTCGACTCTGCCAGACAAATACCACTCATGACAACAAATCCCAATCACTACCCCAGACCAACCCCACCACTTCCTGAAAACCCCGCCAAAAAACAAAACCGTGTCAAAACAATCCGTATCATTTTGTGACGACACCTGGCCTGGACTAGTGCCGTGGCCTATGCGGGAATCGTAAAACGAGCGAGCTTCCTGGATTCCATCCGACTACCCCGGCAGCACGGGCCACGCTCTCTCGCTCGCAACGGCGCGTAGCGTGGCGCTGTCGGGGCACGGGCGCCCGCCCTCCCTTCCGTCACCCGGCGCCTGGACCCCTCCAGCCAGCCCACGGGCTCTGGTGCAGCTGCATCACCTTCGCGCTCGACAGCTCGCTCGCTCAGCCGGGGCTCGCAACAGCAAGCGGCACGCGCGCGCGCACATCAAACAATACGTCCTGCCGTTGTCTTCACCAACACTGTCCAGTAACAACAAACGTTGCAGAAGGCTTTGCTCAGAGCAGACAGAAGTAGAGCCATTGCCCAGAACGTTAGCCTACGGTGTTTTTTGTTTAAATGATAATACAGCGTTTATGAATTACATTTTTTATCCTGTGCTTGTAAAAGACACACTGCAGACGCAGTCCTCTAAGGCCCAAGACGCTCGTTTCGCTCGTGCCGATGATCCCAACCGAGATCTTCACCTCCCACCACCCGGGACGCAGCCGCTTTACGTCCCGCGCTTGTGGGTGTTCGCGGCTCTGTGCTCAACGCAGCGACCCTCTCAAAAGTCTCTCGCGGAACTGCTATAGTTCAGCGATCGCCTCCGACCGCCCGATTACCGACGGCGCCACATTGAGCGAGCGGCCATCGGCTTAAGCCGCTGAACGTCACGGTTGCGGCGAGCAGATGCAAGCACGCTCCACATGCGATGGTTGTTGAACGACGCTTAATCCTCCTGGAGGCATCCACTCCCAACTGGCGGCGACGGTGGCGACAACGTCGCCAACGGCGGGAGTGCTGCGCCGGTCGTGCGTACGCGGGGGGTTGAGCTTCAAGCCATGGCCGGGTCTCGACAGCGCGGCTGCGTTCATCGCAACGACCGGCACGCAGCCAATGGCCGGTGCCACCCTCTCTTCTCCCGTGTCGCCTCGGCTACAGCTGCGACAACCGTAGACGCGGAATTAAACGCCGTCTGCTGCTGCTGCTACTGCCGCTGTATCTGCAGCGAAGCCACTGCTGGTGCCCCGGTGTTTCCGAATCGCTCCCCACCCTCACCCACCCCGACCGAGTTAAATCTCATCCGGCACCGCCTCAACGTCGATTGAGAGTAGGCATGCAACGACGCATCAATTCATCCCGGACGCTCACGAGACACGGACCTAATCGTGGGTGCGACAATGACGTGCGATTTATGTAGATGTATGTGCGAACGATATTCAAATGTGACACTTAGACTGGCGGACTGGACAGAAATGTACAGACGAGACCAAAACAAATGATATGAACAAGACTCGAAATTCCGAGAAAATGTTTTTCTTGATTTGAACCACGATCGCAACTCGTAATAATTCATCAAGTTCCTCGGGACGAGTGAATCATTACATGCCGACTGAACTGGAAAGGACACTTAATCAACCGTTTTCTTTTTTTTAAACGCCACCGTCGCCCGTGCATTACCGCGGGGGGCACGTCACGCAACACGGCGACACGTCATCCACATGCCACCGCCGAAGATCGCGATGCGCGGCCGCTTCCGGCGCGAAGCGAAAACGCATCACGTCGGGGAGTCATGTGACAAGGGGGGCGACGCCACCGATCGGGGGAACTTGCCGAGAGCTGCGACGATTGGACGACGAAGTCGATATGTCAAACTGACATTTCGCCTCTACTTGGTGGTCGATGATTAAAAAAAATTTTTATCAGCCGCACCTAGAATGTGGCACCCACTTGAAGGTGGGAATCCCCTGTAAGCCACGCCTCGCATGACGTGGCGAATGATGATGTCACCAAGCCCCGCCCATCATCTCCGGTCCCGGGTCATAGGTGGGGAGCAGAGGTAAGCTTTTCTTTCAACTATTTTCATGATATCTGACAAGACAGAGCGACTGAACTGAAAATTTAAATAGCGATCAATTACTTGGATAATTGTATTACAGGCCGGCTCTGAACGACGTAACCTGCCCCCATCACAAAGCTGACGACATCCCATCATACCCCGAATGCTCCCGATCTCGGGAACAAAGGGGAGTTAAACCCGGTGACAGTACTCGGTCGCGAGACCACTTTGTGAATCCCGGGCGTCGTTAAGACTTGGGCCGTGATGCCGGCCAGGAGACGTCAGCGCGACGACTGGGTTCTTGATAACCCAAAAGTACGACGTCGCTCAAAAGAACTTGTCGTCGATGCGGAAGTGCGGCTTAGTCACGTCGTCCGGGTTGATGAACACCGAGATGGACTTGCCGGGGTTCTCCGTCACCAGCTGCTGCAGCTTCTTGGCCAGTCGGTCGTCCTGCCCTCGGATGTCGGCCAGCGCCCCGTCCGACTGCGATCCCGGCAGGCCGCCCGAGCCTCCGCCGGCGCTGGCGGCGGTGCCTCCGGCCGCGGCGGCGGCGGCCGCGTGCGCCTCCAGCCGCACGGCGTTGGCGGCCTTCACCTGCTCCACGGCCGTCGAGAGGTGCTCCACGGGGTCCGATCGCACCGACGAGAGCTTGCGCGCCAGCAGCAGCACCGTCTCGTCGGTGAAGTGCTCGAACATGTTGCACTGCGGGATGAAGTAGTTGGGGCACGACTTGTTGACGAGGCAGTGCAGGACGTCGTCCAGCAGGCCCAGCAGCAGCGCCGCCTCGTTGCTCTCCTGGCCCAGGAAGCTCGAGGGCAGGCGGTCGCAGGCCCAGAGCACGACGGAGCGCAACTGGTAGGGCCCCACGGCCTGCGGGCGGGACAGCAGGCGCAGCACCATGGCCTTGCACGCCTGGAAGGCCTGCATGAAGGGCGTCGGGATGCACTTCTTCATCTGCACCTCGCTGCGAGCGAACGACAGGCGCCACTCGTTGTCCCGGCAGCCGCTGGGCGACGAGGCGGGCACCAGGTAGAAGCCGCCGATCACCTCCTCCTCCGTGATCTTGCCGTCCCAGAAGTGGTTCTCCATGAGCCAGCTCTGCGCCACGGCCGGCCAGCCTGCGCCCGGATTAGACCGAGGAAGTATAGTCACGCACGACAACGCTTACATTATACTCTCCAACATGCTGCTCGTGCTTGGTTACTGATGTTACGACAAAAACACACGAGGAGCGAGAAGTGCGCAAGGAAGCAAGGGGAAATGCACGCTTGGAATTACACATGGAGTACAGAACGCAAGCAAGGGAATGACAAAATTCAAACTGTTTAGGAAAATAAGTGGGCATGTCAATTAATTCTGGAATTACAATATCCGTTGGTGTGATCTCATAACAGCTGGGATGTTTGGTCACGTGACACTGGTCAGAGCGCAAGACCTCACCCCTCCAAGCCAGCTGGTGAGATAATTTTATGCTGCATCTGAATGTATCCGCATCTTAAGATGCTGTTCAGAAACAGTGGGCACATTTATTTATATAGACAGTGATTTGTCTCCGTGAGAGTCTATGGGTCTCTGCGTAAGTCTAAGGGACTGCTTGTATGCCTCCGAGTCCCTGTGTAAATGTACGAGTCGTTTCTATGTCAGTATCTGTGTTTCTATGTGATTATCTGCGTGTCTCTATGTGAGTATTTGTGTAGCCATGTGAATTAGTAAGTGTCTGTGTCTACGAGTATCTGCATCTCTCTGTGTGAGTCTGCATCTCTCTGTGTGAGTCTGTGTGTCTCTGTGAGTATCTGCGTGTCTCTATGTCAGTATCTGCGTGTCTCTACGTGAGTCTATGTAGCTGTGTGACTATGTATCTGCGTGTCTCTATGCGAGTCTGTCTGTGAGTATATGCTTGTCTCTACGCGAGTCTATGTAGCTGTGTGACTATCTGCGTGTCTCTATGGGAGTCTGTCTGTGAGTATATGCTTGTCTCTACGTGAGTCTATGTAGTTGTGTGACTATATATCTGCGTGTCTCTATGTCAGTATCTGCGTGTCTCTACGCGAGTCTGCGTAGCCGTGTGACTCTACGCGAGTCACCTTTGAAGGAGACGACGGGGACGATGTCGTAGAGGATGCGGCTGCTGCCCACGACCAACACCATGGACACGAGCGTCCCCTTCTGCTCCACGCGCTCCACGCGCGGCATTCCCCTCTGAGGCTTCCGCTGCATCTCGCCTGACGAGACGGCGCCAGCGATCGAGGGACGGGAACCGTCGTTACAATCGGATTCACCGTCGCAGAGAGCCGCGCTGCTCTTACGAAAGCGCAGAGATGGCGATGTCACGATCGCGGCGCCGTCGTCGCGACGGCACGATGCCGCCGTCACGGCACCAGCGTTGCGGAGACCGAAACCGCGGAGACGATCGCAGCACCGCCACCGCAGAGAGCACGAGCACAACCTCACCATCACAACCCAGAACCACCGTCACAAGCCTACGCATACGACATCATGGCTGTACCGCCGGGAGGGCAAGAGACAAGCATACAGGAGAACCTGAATACCGGTGGTGCCAGGCTAGATGCACTTGGATGCCGTCACGTGAAGTGCAGAAGGTTCTTGCTGTCGGCAGGCGGTGACGGGACAGCCCCGGGTGCTATGGGTTTACTGAGATGACTGACAGATGCACCAGCTACCGCTCCCTATCGTGCCAACTTGCTGCGTTTTCAGCTGCCCAGCGCTCTGGAGACGGGGCACGCACACTGACGCAAGCGCACGCACAAGACGCCCGCACAAGACGCCCGCACGAGTCGCACGCACGAATTGCACGCGTCACACGGAGGGGGGGGTGCTTTACCCACCGAGCACGACCTCCACGGAGCAGTGGAACCAGTCGGCCACCTTCAGCGGCGAAAAGAAGTGGTTGGTGGCGCCGTTGGGGTGCTCCACCGTGGTGCAGCAGCCGCGCCACTTGCTGATGGTGGCCTCGTCGAAGAGGCGCAGGCTGAGCCACGAGTGGCACGGCGCCGAGCAGCGCATGTCGAGCGTCACGGGCTGGTTGCGGTCGTGTAGCTTGAGCGCGGGGACGAGCAACGTGAAGTCCATGTCGTAGTCTGCGCCGCGCGCAAAGTCGCCCAGCTGCTCCACGTCCATGTCCACGACGCCCTCGCGCACGCTGCCCGACAGCAGCAGGTACTCGTTGGCGACGGGCAGCTTGCCGTCCAGTTTCTGCACCATGCCTGCGCCGGGGCGCGGAGAATCGCGGGGGTGGTGATACGGCACAGCCGGGGTCGGTCGGGGGGGGGGAGGACGCGGGTGAATCAACAGCAAGACGCTCGGAGGGGGTTTACGGCCGCAACTGCGGCGAGACGCACACTCGACGTCAACGACACGTCACATCGGGCGACGTACACGCACGCGACGTACGAGGCGCCGCAGTTCAAACAAAGGTGCAAGCGCTTTAAATACCGCCCCCTGCGCCGCCTCTGTCCACACAGCAGTGTAAATGGGTACACCGCAGTTAAGTCGATTGGCAGGTCGCGTGTGGTGGAGTCAAGTGTGGTTACCTCTGATCTCTTCCAAGATGTCTGGCCAGCGAGAAAGAGCAGGCTAAATACTTCTATAGGGGGCTCTCTAGAGCCCCCTATAGAGTGTATGTCCTTTTGCCAGCATTGGTATGGGCAAGCAATTGCAGGGATGCTGCACTTTTTACACTCACTAAATTCTTTAGACACAGGGGTCGACTATTTTCATCATAAGAAAAAAAAAATCGAAAAAATGCTGAGAGACACCCAAAATTTTTGTTCCAACATTCATCGACTCGCTCACTGTAAGAGAGGACCGAGCCTTGTTGGCGACTTCTGGAGGGAACGTCGTAGTCGTCGCGCTTGCACACGTCCGCTCGCCCGCCCGCCCGTCCGCTCGTCCACTCACCCAGCATGGAAAAGATGAAGTCCTTGGCCGTGTGAATCTCGAGGGCGCGCTGATCGTCGTACTCGCGCTGGTCGTGCTTGTTGAACTCGTGGATGAGCCTCTCGATGTCCTGCAGCCGTGCCGACGACCGGAAGTCGAAGCCCAGCGACTTCGCCGCCGAGCCACCGCCGCCTCCTCCTCCGCCGCCGCCCGCCGCGGGAGCACGCTCAGCGCCGGACGCCATCTCCGCCGCGCCTCCCCCCACCGCCTCCTCCCCGGTTGCGCCGAACGCGCGCTCCCCTCGCCGGGAGAGCGGCGGCGGTGGTGGTGGTGGTGGTGACGGTGGTCGGCAGTCACGGGCGAATCAGGACAGGGCTCCCTACGGGCACAGATGTTGGCGCGGCACCGGGCGACGGCCTGTGAGTAGTTGACCCCGAGTGCGGCCGATCTCGTCGGGGTGCGTGGCAGCCACGCGGGGTTGGGAGCCTGGATGCCGTCAGGATAGGCGACCACCAGGGCGTAATTTCAGCAGGGTCTGCATATGATCGAACGGTCGCAAGAGCAGGATTGTTTACAGGTATCGTTATCACGTCAACCGAGTCAACCTTCGCTTGGCGAGAGGTCGCTACTTCTCTGCTGCTGCTCCCGTGGCAGTGATTGGTACCCACAACCACCGCAATCACACAGTCACTGGTACACACTAACACTGGCATCCCAGTCACTCATACTATGACAGGCCTAAGTTACCAGTACTCACTAACGCTGGTATCACACTCACCGGTATTCACGATAACTGGTGTAAGTTACCACTACTCACTACCACTGGCAGCACACACTCACTGGTGCTCACTAACTCTGCGATCTCTTTAACACGTTCCCACTAACAGTGACGGCGGTACTGCTGGTGGTTCAAGCTTTCGTGGTGTGGCCGTGGCCGAGAGACCTTGCTGTGGACACGGGAGGTCGCCAGCCATTCCACATCCGTGGGGCGCCCAGAGACCACACTCACCTCCACCGGCGCACATGAAGGAGATCAAAGTCCTACTCGCACTGTATGTGACTCACACACACACACACGGGGGCGTATTGACGCATCGATCGATGTCGACGCCGGCGTCAAACTGTGTGTGCAAGAATCGACTTCTTTCAACGTTACTTGACATGGAATGGATGTTCAGATGGTTGTTGTATATGTCGGTCCACGCAAACTCTCACGGATAGCAGTGCACCATCCTGTCTCATATAATGGCCCTGAAGGTCACTTTCAAATATGGATCTGTATCTGCACTAATGACACTTTTTATAATCCCTCGAAAGTGTTCATCGCAGGAAAATTAAACCAAAATAATTGTCATAATAATTACTTTAAAAAGAAAATATTCCACCCTGATCAATCGACTGCTGGATGAAGGCCTCCCCCCTTATCTGCCACGCTCCCTCGCGTTCCTGTGATGTGATATTTTTCTGTCTTTTCTTGGATTTTCTGTTTGCACATAGTCACTTTAAGATGTTTTCTTGTTCATGTTTTTGTTTTCTGTTTGTTGCGGTTGCACCCGATTCAAGAGCCGAATGGCTCACAGGGCTATATCTAATAAACGAACTTGGAACTTGAACAAGCCTCCATCTAGCTTCTGCACGTTCTGACGTCCTAACTTCACCTCTGTAGTTGGAGAAATATGATGGGGGGGGGGGGGGTTGCGTGCAATTATTGGTGCCTGGGCTCAAGATGAAGAACTTGCTGCACTTGAGAACTTGGTTGTAATCGTCACGGGTGGCTGACACCCGAATTTCAAGCCGGGGCTCTCACCACAAAGTCAAGGCCAACTCACACATACCCCAAGCTTATCTTCATGTTAATAAATCACAGCCATTGACCACGCGTATCAAGTGAGCCTGCAAAGCTGGGAGTATGCAAACTCAAGAACTCAGCAGCTTATTAACAAGTGCACGACATATACCGGCTTCATATTCTTGGTTCTTTCGGTAAAGTCACGTAGAAGGGAAATAATAAAATAAAAAAAAATATTAAACACATTTTTTTCGTTTATTTCTTTATTATTTCCTTTCTACGTGACTTTACCGAAAATGTGTTGAACTTCTTTCGCACGCTACCGTAAGCCAACCCTGCTTATCGTAGTAGTGGTGGTGGTGGTAGTGGTGGTGGTAGTGGGGGTGGTAGTGGGGGTGGTGGTGGTAGTGGGGGTGGTGGTGGTGGAGGTGGTGGTGGTGGGGGTGGGGGTGGTGGTGGGGGTGGTGGTGTAAGTGGTGGTGGTGGTAGTAGTGGTGGAAGTGGTGGTGGTGGTGGAAGTGGTGGTGGTGGTAGTGGTGGTGGTGGTAGTAGTAGTGGTGGTGGTGGTAGTAGTGGTAGTAGTGGTGGTGGTAGTGGTGGTGGTAGTAGTGGTAGTAAATCACCGTCTCATCAAGGCGCCCTCAGACGCCGCGGGTGAAGCCTCTCGCACCGATCCGGACCCAATTCGGACCCAAGTGAACCTCCCCACCACCACCACCCCACCACCACCTCCCCACCACGATTCTGATACCGGTCCCAGAGTCCAGCTTGCTACAAACGATGAAGCCTCAGTCTCAGTCTCCCCTATCAGGCTGTCTGCCGGGTCGTGAATCGCCAATAAGCGCCGTGGTGTCGAACTCCGGTTCCTCGTTCGATGTCTGGTTCTGATCTCCAAGTTCAGCTGCTGGTTCCCACTTCTCTCTGCATCTGATCCTCGTCGCTAAGCGTTGATGTCTGGCGCCTTGTCTGGTCGCGGTCGTAATCTCTGATCCTTGTGCCGGTCGGGTCCCCCCGTGGTAACCTCTTGGTCTCGGTTCCAAAATCTCGGTGGTAACCTCTGGCGCTGGGGCTTTGAGTCCTGGTCTCGGGTCAAACTCTTGATCTCTCTTCTCTCTCGTCCGGTCGGGCGACTCCTGGTCTCTCTGGTCTCGTTCTCTGGTCTCAGTGTTGAACTCTGGCCCTGGCCCTGGTCTCAGTGTTGATCTCTGGGCCTGGTCTCTGTGTTGGTCTCAGTGTTGGTCTCAGTGTTGAACTCTGGGCCTGGTCTATGGCTCTGGTCCTGGTCTCAGTGTTGATCTCTGGGCCTGGTCTCTGTGTTGGTCTCTGTGTTGGTCTCAGTGTTGAACTCTGGGCCTAGTCTATGGCCCTGGTCTCAGTGTTGATCTCTGGGCATGGTCTCTGTGTTGGTCTCAGTGTTGGTCTCAGTGTTGAACTCTGGGCCTGGTCTATGGCTCTGGTCCTGGTCTCAGTGTTGATCTCTGGGCCTGGTCTCTGTGTTGGTCTCTGTGTTGGTCTCAGTGTTGAACTCTGGGCCTAGTCTATGGCCCTGGTCTCAGTGTTGATCTCTGGGCCTGGTCTCTGTGTTGGTCTCTGGCCCAGGTCTCGGTGTTGATCTCTGGCCCTGGTCTCAGTGATGATCTCTGGCCCTGGTCTCTGTGTTGATCACTGGCTCTGGTCTCTGTGTTGGTCTGTGTTGATCTCTGGCCCTGGTCTCTGTGTTGATCTCTGGTCCCAGGTCCCTGTGATGATCTCTGGCCCTGGTCCCTGGCCTCTTGGTCCGCGGGTCTCCGCTGAGAATCCGCGAACTGCGCCCAGCTCCAACAGGGCCGAGCTCGGGGACCGCGGCGAATTACGCACCCGCAGCTCAGGGGTGGGAGGGGACAACCAAACAGACTGCAGCCTCAGGGACCGCGGCAAACTGCACACGACTACTTGTGTGACCCGTCGAGACTTGGATGTTATTTTAATTGACCCGGAAAGCCGATCGTTTTAGGGATTAAAACTATTCAAACGTCTTTTAACTTAACACCCAGGGTTTTTGCAGCCAATATTACGATTGATAATTCTATAGTAGGCTTTCACCACTAATTGTGACTCATTACGTTATCAAGATAAAAAAATATCGTCTGGGTATTGGCCACTTAATTTCGGATGGAGGAGAGTTTTGTGACAAAGCAATGTGTCCAGATCGTCACTTGGCTTGACCCAAAGCAATCAAGAATTACAAATTGTATTTATATGCAGAGATACAGTCTGCACTGGCTTACATCAAAAGTTGTATGCAACAACATTTCCTCTAGGGAAAGGATTTAAAATAGAAAGTGATGCTCATTGGGTCATCCCCAGATTTTTGAAAGGGCGATTGCTCGAAACGTCGTGGGCCTGACTGCCGATGAGACTCAACGTTTAGTAGTAGGAGTCTCCGCTGTGGATGCCATGCTGCCGTGAACAGGATACAATTTGTAACGGAATTTCTGTTGCTGGTAGATGGAAATAGAGGAGGCAACAGTCATTGTGGAAGGGAAATTGCCCGAAACGTCGCCCGGTATGGTTTGTGTTCCCCTATTAAGGCTCCACACACTAAATTTCGATTTAAAGCTTTCGTGACTGCAGGGATTCATCTTCTTGGTTCTTTCGGTAAAGTCACGTAGAAGGAAAATAATAAAATAATAAAAATAAACCAATAAAATAATTCTCACGACGTTTCGGCCACAACGCAAGCAGCCGTCCTCAGGTGGAGAGCAGGTCTGTCGAGTAGACAGAGTCTGAATGACACACTCCAGGCTTGGACACACTGCTATTGACGGAATGTGTGGTGAGTTCTCACGTAAACCCTTCAGTCCACACGAGGGCGCAATATGGACAGTTGTGATCACTTCATTTCAATAATATCACCACCACCAGCCTCACATCTGGGAGCGTGTTCTTCGTATGGCTAATACTCTTTGTGTTTTTTTTTTTCGGTAAAGTCACGTAGGTTAAAGAAGAAAACAAAGCAAAATGACTGTATCAGTAATTTGGATCAGTAATTTTGCTGTGACGGTTCCACCTGAAGACGGAAGCTTGTATTGCCTCCGAAACGTCGTGATTTAATTATTTTTTATTTTTTCACCTACGTGACTTTACCGAAAAAAACAGAGTATGGATCCTTGCAGTCACGAAAACTTCAAATCTAGGATCGTATGGCTAATGTTGATGTCGTGCAAAGTGTTCTCTTCACTACTTTCCAGAGCGGGGCCCACCTTTGGTCGATAAGACATCACCGGTATGAGGGCCCCCCACACATTTGAAACCATTGGGGCTTTGTCGGGGGCTGTACGTCAGGGGCCTTGCAATGAAGAACGCCGATGTAGAGCAACAGCTGTTAATAACGATAATACAGTACTATTTGGGTCTTTCGGTAAAGTCACGTAGATAGAAAAATTATTTTAAATAAAATCACGACGTTTCGATCGCAGCAGAAGCAATCGTTTTCCGGTGAAAAAATACAGCAGGCGGACTGCAGGAAAGACCAAAAGAGTATGAATTCCTGCAGTCACGAAAACTTTAAGTCAAGATTTAACAGCTGTAATGGTATACACCGCCACAGTTTCTCGTTGCCTGCCCAAGGTCACGTATCTCTCTCGAACTTGCGTGTGTTCTCTACTGCACGTGATCATCTTCACATCACGCCTCCGATTATCACGGATGGCTACGTACGGTGCGAAAGAAGGTCAACATACAATGCGGTGTAATTCTAAGCGTGCGCCTCTCAATGGCTCTTTGCGAACTTTTCAGCTTTTGTTCCGCTTTCTTTGTCGGCGGCCCGTGTTTCCATGACCAGAATTACCCGGAATGTACCCGAACTCGTTTGAATCTCCGAAGCTAAGCAGGCTGGAGCCTGGGTAGTGCAGCTTTGGCACTCCGACTGATGTAGACTCTACACACATTAACTGGCAGAAATCTTTGAAAAGCCCCTGCTGAAAAATAATCCTTGGGTTTAGTACGGCTTCATCAACCCTCACTAACCAGCGTGGCTAGATTTAAATTACTGAAAGAACCAAGAATAAGTCAACATTATAGACTTCCAGTACGCTCACTCAGGTTAAGAACCAGGCTACAGTCTACATTATAGACTGTCAGTACACTCACTCAGTTTAATAACCATTGTTACAGTCTACATCATAGACTGCCAATATGCTCACCAGCTTAAAAAAACATGCTACAGTCTACATTATAGACTGCCAGTACACTCACCCAGCTTCGAAAACAGGCTACAGTCTACATTATAGACTGCCAGTACACTCACCAAACTTAATAACTAGGCTACAGTCTATATTAGTGTTTTATTTTATTCTATATCATTATTTTTCTACGTGACTTTACCGAAAGAACCAAATAATATGAATTCCTGCACGAAAGTTTTAAGTCAAAATGTAACCCTTCACCACAATGACATCCAGCGGTGGATTAACAAAGGGATGCAAAACTCGCACATGTCCGTGTGTCTGACTGGAGTGACATCGATCAACCTATCGATCCACGTGTGAAGAGACGGCAGCTGCCGAAGCTAAGATCTTCAAGCAACAACCCCCCCCCCTATCTTCTTGGTTCTTTCGGTAAAGTCACGTAGAATGGAAATAATAAAATAATAAAAATACAACATTTTATTATGTTTCATTTTTATTATTTTATTATTTCCATTCTACGTGACTTTACCGAAAGAACCAAGAAGATGAATCCCTGCAGTCACGAAAGCTTTAAATCGAAACAACCCCCTAATCACCATCATCATCATCATCCAAGCTCCTCCACGCTGCATCCACGTGTCAACTCGCACGGGGCGGGGCCAACGGGACGGGGCGAGGCCCCCCGCCCCCACCAGAAAACCACGCGTTCCGATTGGCCGCCCCAACGCAAATCCGGATGTAGGCGGGGCCTGTTCATGGAGGGCGTGGCCTAGCCCGCCATAGGCGTGACCTAGCCCGCCATGGGCGTGACTTAGCCCGCAATGGGCGTGGCCTAGCCCGTAATGGGCGTGGCCTAGCCCGTAATGGGCGTGGCCTAACCCGCAATGGGCGTGACTTAGACCGCCATAGGCGTGGCCTAGCCCGCAAAGGGCGTGGCCTAGCCCGCAATGGGCGTGGCCTAGCTCGCAATGGGCGTGGCTTCGCAACCACGCACTCATGACGAGGTCTGCGACGTCACAGCGTCTAGATGCGAGGAGAGTCGCAGCAGCAGCGACAGCGGCAGAAGGAGCAGGAAGACGAAGCAGGAAGACGAAGGGGAGGAGAACGGGGAGACGACGAAGAACAACAACAACAACAACAACGAGGAGCCACAAAGATGTGCGACGCCACGGATATCGATCAGCGCCCACACGAGCGCTGGGCTCCGCTGGGCGCTGCGAGCAACAGCGGCGACCTGAAGGAGGAGACGTCGTCGGCTCTGGCTCTGGCTCCGAGCCGCGAGTCGGGAGAGCAGCAGCAGCAACAGCAGCAGCAGCAGGATGAGCTGCAGCGCATGGAGGAGGAGCAGGAGCAGCTGAACGCGTCGCTGCTGGCGCTCACGTCGCACTTTGCGCAGGTGCAGTTCCGCCTGCGTCAGGTGGTGCGCGCCGACGCGGCGGAACGCGAGCGGCTGCTGCGAGAACTCGACGACTTCGCCTTCAGAGGGTGCCCGGACGTGAGGGCGTGCGGCCGGCGGGCCCACGACGCACAGCTGCAGCACGACACGGTGAGCACTTGGGGGGGTGGTGGGGGGCTTTGTTGGGGGGCTTTGAGTGTGCGGCTCCTTGAGGATTCACGAGTGAAAATAAGCCCCCACTCGCTCGTGCGCGCGGCGTGGATGTGACGCGCCGTGTTGATGTCGCGTCTCATCGGCCAAAGTGGGGGACCCCCCCCCCCCTTCTCTGGAACGTGGGGAGAGGTGTGTGGGGTGTGGGGAGAGGTGTGTGGGACGTGGGGAGAGGTGCGTGGGACGTGGGGAGGGGTGTGTGGAGCGTGGGGAGGGGTGTGTGGAGCGTGGGGAGAGGTGTGTGGGACGTGCGGAGAGGTGTGTGGGGTGTGGGGAGAGGTGTGTGGGGCGTGGGGAGAGGTGTGTGGGACGTGGGGAGAGGTGTGTGGAGCGTGGGGAGAGGTGTGTGGAGCGTGGGGAGAGGTGTGTGGGGTGTGGGGAGAGGTGTGTGGGACGTGGGGAGAGGTGTGTGGGACGTGGGGAGAGGTGTGGGGAGAGGTGTGTGGGACGTGGGGAGAGGTGTGTGGAGCGTGGGGAGAGGTGTGTGGGACGTGGGGAGAGGTGTGTGGGACGTGGGGAGAGGTGCGTGGGACGTGGGTAGAGGTGTGTGGAGCGTGGGGAGAGGTGCGTGGACGTGGGGAGAGGTGTGTGGGGTGTGGGGAGAGGTGTGTGGAGCGTGGGGAGAGGTGCGTGGGGCGTGGGGAGAGGTGTGTGGGGTGTGGGGAGAGGTGTGTGAAGCGTGGGGAGAGGTGTGTGGGGTGTGGGGAGAGGTGTGTGGAGCGTGGGGAGAGGTGCGTGGGACGTGGGGAGAGGTGTGTGGGGTGTGGGGAGAGGTGTGTGGAGCGTGGGGAGAGGTGTGTGGGACGTGCGGAGAGGTGTGTGGGGTGTGGGGAGAGGTGTGTGGGGCGTGGGGAGAGGTGTGTGGGGTGTGGGGAGAGGTGTGTGGAGCGTGGGGAGAGGTGCGTGGGGCGTGGGGAGAGGTGTGTGGGGTGTGGGGAGAGGTGTGTGGAGCGTGGGGAGAGGTGCGTGGGGCGTGGGGAGAGGTGTGTGGAGCGTGGGGAGAGGTGTGTGGGACGTGGGGAGAGGTGTGTGGTGTGTGGGGAGAGGTGTGTGGAGCGTGGGGAGAGGTGTGTGGGACGTGCGGAGAGGTGTGTGGGTTGTGGGGAGAGGTGTGTGGGGCGTGGGGAGAGGTGTGTGGGACGTGAGGAGAGGTGTGTGGAGCGTGGGGAGAGGTGTGTGGAGCGTGGGGAGAGGTGTGTGGGGTGTGGGGAGAGGTGTGTGGAGCGTGGGGAGAGGTGTGTGGGGCGTGGGGAGAGGTGTGTGGGACGTGGGGAGAGGTGCGTGGGACGTGGGGAGAGGTGTGTGGAGCGTGGGGAGAGGTGCGTGGGACGTGGGGAGAGGTGTGTGGAGCGTGGGGAGAGGTGCGTGGGACGTGGGGAGAGGTGTGTGGAGCGTGGGGAGAGGTGCGTGGGACGTGGGGAGAGGTGTGTGGGACGTGGGGAGAGGAGTGTGGGACGTGGGGAGAGGTGCATGGGGAGAGGTGCGTGGGACGTGGGGAGAGGTGTGTGGGACGTGGGGAGAGGTGTGTGGGACGTGGGGAGAGGTGTGTGGGACGTGGGGAGGGGTGTGGGGAGAGGTGTGTGGGACGTGGGGAGAGGTGTGTGGGACGTGGGGAGAGGTGTGTGGGACGTGGGGAGAGGTGTGTGGGACGTGGGGAGAGGTGTGGGACGTGGGGAGGGGTGTGTGGGACGTGGGGAGAGGTGTGTGGGACGTGGGGAGGGGTGTGTGGGACGTGGGGAGAGGTGTGGGACGTGGGGAGGGGTGCGTGGGACGTGGGGAGAGGTGTGTGGGACGTGGGGAGGGGTGTGTGGGACGTGGGGAGAGGTGTGTGGGACGTGGGGAGAGGTGTGTGGGACGTGGGGAGAGGTGTGTGGGACGTGGGGAGAGGTGTGTGGGACGTGGGGAGAGGTGTGTGGGGCGTGGGGAGGGGTGGGTGGGGCGTGGGGAGAGGTGTGTGGGACGTGGGGAGGGGTGTGTGGGACGTGGGGAGAGGTGTGTGGGACGTGGGGAGAGGTGTGTGGAGCGTGGGGAGAGGTGCGTGGGACGTGGGGAGAGGTGTGTGGGACGTGGGGAGAGGTGTGTGGGACGTGGGGAGAGGTGTGTGGAGCGTGGGGAGAGGTGCGTGGGACGTGGGGAGAGGTGTGTGGGACGTGGGGAGAGGTGCGTGGGACGTGGGGAGAGGTGTGTGGAGCGTGGGGAGAGGTGCGTGGGACGTGGGGAGAGGTGTGTGGGACGTGGGGAGAGGTGTGTGGGACGTGGGGAGAGGTGCATGGGGAGAGGAGTGTGGGACGTGGGGAGAGGTGCATGGGGAGAGGAGTGTGGGACGTGGGGAGGGGTGTGGGGAGAGGTGTGTGGGACGTGGGGAGAGGTGCGTGGGGTGTGGGGAGAGGTGCGTGGAGCGTGGGGAGAGGTGCGTGGGACGTGGGGAGAGGTGCGTGGAGCGTGGGGAGAGGTGCGTGGGACGTGGGGAGAGATGTGTGGAGCGTGGGGAGAGGTGCGTGGGACGTGGGCAGAGGTGCGTGGAGCGTGGGGAGAGGTGCGTGGGACGTGGGGAGAGGTGCGTGGGACGTGGGGAGAGGTGCGTGGGACGTGGGGAGAGATGTGTGGAGCGTGGGGAGAGGTGTGTGGGACGTGGGGAGAGGTGCGTGGGACGTGGGGAGAGGTGCGTGGGACGTGGGGAGAGGTGTGTGGAGCGTGGGGATGAGGTGTGTGTGTGTGTGGCATGACGGTGAGTGCAGTGAGCAGCTTTGTGAGGTTGCTGACAGGTGTGAGAGGATGGCGAGTGGGTGAGTAAGCAGCGGGGTGAGTGGGCCGAGGGGATGAAGAGGTGAGGATGGAGGATGGTGACGTGAAGTGGTGAGGGTAGGGTGGGTGGTGAGGCGAAGCGGTGAGGGGTGGAGAGGGGGGTGTGAGGCTGTGGTACGTGGGATGATGCTGAGGAGGAGGAGAGGTGAAGCGGTGAGCAGGTTAATTGTCAGAGGTGAGGGAGTCGTGGAGTCAGAGGGTACGATGGTCACGTGGGCTAGAGGTGAGGGAATCAAGTGGGGAGGGAAGCAATTGATGAGGAGGCGATGAGGTAGTCGAGGGGTGAGATGCCTGGAGTAAAATGGTCGATGGGTGAGGTGTCAAGGGGGTTTTTTTCGTTATTTCAAGTGTGAGGGACTCTTATGTTAAGTGTTTAAGCGGTCAGGGATGGGTCGATAGGTGGGGGTGGGAGAGTCTAGTGGTGAGGAACTGGGTGGAGAGAGCATGGGGGGGTGTGTCTGTTGTGGGGTTCTGGGTGTCTGGACTCTCTCCTTTTGGATGTCATGGTTACGTGGTGAAAATCACGTGAACTGGACAACAAGACATTTAAAGTACACTCTGGATTTTACGACGACATTTAACCCGGGAGAAAGAAAGAAAAAAAAAACCTCACTATATACGGGCAGTTCGTGGCACTGTCAGAATTTTCGTGAGTGGCCCAGTGTGGATTATATTGAGTGGTGGCTTGTAAGCAATGCGAGTCAGTGGTGCAGTGAGCAGAGTGGTGAGTGTGCTATCATGCGTGCATGAGCCAATTGTACGTAATGCCAGGGTAGTTCTCAAACACAGTGTGCTGCACACACACTGCTTATCTACAAAACTGAAGAATGCCTTTCAGGTGACGGCGTGAAGTTGGCGACCCAGGCCAGGTGACAAGCCTGGGGATGGGTAGCAGCTCCCCGAGCGATGTGACGCATCCCCGACGACTGGTTACTGCTACGTTGTTATGTTGCGTTATTATGACTGTGATGAGCGAAGTTGTGTCGACGGTGTGGGGCTGACCGATCAACATTCCCCACCCGGCCAAGAGAGAGCGGCTGGCAACGCGCTTTGACGTAATGAATGGACCCTACGTAGTCTGGAGGCATATCGGACTCGCGACAAGATGTGCTCTATATACATGCGTTCTTTTGTTGCTGCACTAAGTGAAGTGATAGGGAGGGTGGGAGGTGGGTGACTAAACTAAACAATTTTTAAAAATATATTTTACCAGGTAAGGCCCACTGAACTATCGTCGCTATTTTCAGAAGCAACTCTGGCTATCACAAATGATAGCTCAACGAAGTGGCTTATCACGTATAAATTAATTGCAGCCAAATACTGCAAATGCGTTTTTCTAAATGTGGAGGGGAAAACCGGAGGTCCCCGAGAAAAATCCACGCGACCACGGGGAGAGAGAGAACACGCACACTCCAAATATACAGCAGGCGTCCGGGTTGCGATCGACTGATCAGTATTCTCCTCCTGTTGTTCAAGAGGTCAATCGCCTGGCAACACGCCTTGACGTAGTCTCGAGGCAGATCGGACTGACGAAGAGACGCTTCCGAATGCAGGCTTACGTGCGTTCTGCTATCACTTTGCCAAGTGACGTGCGTCAAAGGTGGCAGGTGACTGATTTAACATTTTCCACTCGGCCAGAAGAGCACCTGGCAAACACATATTCAGGCAACGAATGAACAATGTGTCCTTACATTGTCTGAAGGACGATTGGACGGATTGTATCCTCACAAGGCTCAGCTCTTGAGTGTGTTGACATTAACTTCTTATGATCTTCATGAGCATTTGTCGATTGTTTAAATGGATTTTTTCTGTTTACACGCCTGCATGTCTAGGAGGGACTGGTAAGTGCTCACTATTTTGTTTCTTCTCCATGAACCAACCTGCATTCTGCATGGCCCGTGAACCAAGTCACCCCGAATGATCTTGTCAAATCTCGCTTGGAACTTAAGCGGGGTTGAGCCCGGCAAGTGCTTTGTCATTCAATTTTGTCTCATTCCATCTTATTTAGTCTGTCGTGTTCTGTCTCGTTTCTACCGCTTTCATTTCTACCGTCTCGTTTGTTCCATTAGCCTAAGCATAACACCCGTATGTAATTCACCAATCACGAACCACGAATTCTCACTCGCACGATTCTACATGTAAATTGCAAGCGTAAAAATCAATACGGATTTGTATAAAAAAAATGTATTCTTCGTTTTCATCGGGCATTTATTATTTATACCTCGCCCTCCCGTGTAGCACGTCTCATCGTGGGTTGCGTCAATACCTGCGCACTCTGCACCATGTCACTCTCCGTGGGGGCCTTGACAGCAGCAGCAGCAGCAGCTCGATCAGCGTCACGGGTAGCTTGCAAGGGGCGGAGAGACCTGGCCAGAGGCGTGCGCGTGGCCTGTTGGGGTGTGGTGTGTTCAGGGTGGGGAGACTTGCATGGGAACATTCCACACGCACACTGCTGTGGAGGTGAAGTTGGCTCATGGCGTTAACTCGCTAACTCGCACGCACGGGCAGCAGGAATACATCGGCTTCTAACAATGGGGCTCAAATTGGCCCAGGTGGTGGCTCAGAGGTCAGAGTGCTGAGCTTGGCACCGCTGGTCTGTATGTATATATGTTGAAATTCGTTCGCACCATACATAGTCAACCATGCTAATCGGATTTCCTCCGTTTACGTCCTGGTTTCGATCACCCGCGGTCAACCTGGGTTCTCAAGTGCAGTGGGTTGACGGTCCAAGGGCGGTCTCCAATGACTGCACGCACGGAAAAAGAATGACCACGTTAAACTTGGTTCTGCGATTAATTTGGCTAAGATTCCAGCTGTTAGAATTAAAAATATCCGTTTGACTGTCATGCAATGCACGTTGCGCTCAGTGGCAGGGCAGATATGAAGGTACTGTCCTCTGCTGTGTTTACCAGAGGTCAGGCAAAGGGATCTCGGAGGTAGCTCTGTGACATCCGCTTGCGCAAGCCGTTCTCGAACACGGGGTCGCACTGATCTGCAAGAGCTCCGAATGGATTCCTCATCTCGTAACGCGACGCCGATTACACAGTTGGGATAAGATTTGAAAAACAATAACAAAAATAATTTGGAAAGACCGTGGATAATGTAACGTTTTCCAACATGTGTTTGTCTTCAGAGGGATATAATTACCCGTATGGAATCCAACGCGCAGCTGTTGAGCACAAACTTAATTTGCATATTTATCCGAGGCCTTTTTACTCCGGCTGGTGGTTTTGGGTCACCCCTCGATCGATTTGGGCGGTTTTCAATAGCGCAAGTTCCGAACAGCAACACAACCTCAGACTACAGGTTCATTCACGCAGTACAAATTAGTTGGTGGTTGATGCTGCTGCGTTTGCAGCGGGTCCACAAGCACAAATATCAAACAACTCGGCGCATTTCGTCAAAAGCACTGCTGCATTAAAAGCAAAAAAAATAAAAACAGGCGACGTTTCGGGGCAATGACCCTTCTCCGTAGTGCACAGATCAATTCATATTGGATCAGATTAATGAGAATTGTAATGCTACGCCCACCCCCTCATTATGGATGGACAAACGGACAGACGAACTGAGCTGATGCATGAATGCTTTACAGCCTTTCAATGGAAGGCATTTAAAAGGTAAAATAAACATTGAAATGTACGTATGGATGTTGTACTTCTTTTGCACCATATGTAGCCAACCACGCTGATCGAAATGCACGTGGCACAAACCGCAGTGAGTGCTGGCATTGCTTCAATGCAGCGTGGGCCGCGGTCGAGTGACCGAGCGGCCGAATCGCCTACGCGAGAGCGGTCGTGCGAGTGTGACACCCCCACGTGGGCTCCGTGTGACGCGTCACCTCTCCCCCTTGCGCGCGTGGCTCAGAGCGAACGGGAGAAGCAGGAGCGCCTGGACGCGGAGCGGCAGAAGCAGCAGGAGCTGATCGTGCAGCTCAAGGCGCAGCTGGACGATGTGGAGAGGTTCGCCTACCAGGAGGGCAGTTCCGACAGCGTACCTCAAGCCGAGCTCATGGAACGACACAAGGTGCGGAGAAAACCCATGTTCACGAAAAATAAAAAAGCGGAAAGAAATCAATCTAGATTTGAAGCTGTCGTGACCGCAAGGATTCATACTCTTAGGTTTTTTCGGTGAAGTCACGTAGGTTAAAAAAAGAATCGCACTTATATTCTAAGCATGCTATGGACATCACGTCCTTTGGGAAGCTGTGATTAGCACGGTTGGCTACGTAAGGTGCGAAAGAAGTTCAACACACACACATTGATACACACAGAACTCTGCAGCTGGCAATGCACCACCCGAGCTCGAGAGAGAAGCCCACTGACCGACCTTTAACCCCACTCGAAGCCCTGCACAGAAGTAGCACGTCCCCCTGCCCTCTCTCTTCGACCCCCGCGCGGTCTAGGTGATCGTGGAGGAGCTGCGGCAGAAGCTGGGCATGAACTTGCAGGACGACATCGGCGTTCTGTCGACCGAGGAGCTGCGCGAGCGCGTCGACGCCGCCGTGGCCCAGATCATCAACCCGGCCAAGGTGAAGGAGCAGCTGGTGGACCAGCTCAAGACGCAGATCCGTGACCTCGAGATGTTCATCGACTTCCTGCAGGGTGAGCGCGTGTGCGTGCGTGCGAGAGGATGCGTGTGTGCGTGTGCGAGAGCATGCGTGTGTGCGAGAGGATGCGCGTGTGCGAGAGCATGCGTGTGCGTGTGCGAGAGCATGCGTGCGTGCGAGAGGATGCGTGTGTGCGCGTGCGAGAGCGCGCCGGGGCGGGGGTGGCTCTTCGCGGTGGGTCGTGGCCGTTGCGTCTCGCCTCTCTGGGCCTTCGCTTGGTGTCCCCCTGCTGCTGCTGTTTTAACCCGCGGGCTGCGTGTTGGTTTGCAGAAAAATGAAATCGTTAAAACATTTCCTTTTTCTCACGGAATCTTTTTTTTCGTAAAAAGAGGAAGGCCGAACCGAGAATGGTTTGACGACGAGAGAAGAGATTGGTGCCAGGAAGATGTGGCACCACTTGAGCGTATTGGCACAAGACGGAGGAAAGTGGAAACAAATGATGAAATGTGCAGTGGACACCTATTGGTTATCTGTCCATGGATCATGATGATGAATGTTTTTCATCCCTTGACCGCCGATGGCACAGTCGAGGTGCATGCTGATACAAATTTGATAACCTGCAGAATCTCCCTGTGCGGTAGAGTAGGGTTTCGTTGAGTGTATGGTTGCGCAATGTGGCGATACTATGATATCTCCATGGTAATCGTATTGTCCATCCAGCAAAATGTCGTGATGTCCGTGTCTAAGCGAGCAGTCGTAACAAACCGGTCACTTCAAACGTTGACCGCTCTCCAGGGCAGGTCATGACCTCTAAAAAACAAACTTGCTCACTCTCTAAATTTTGATTTAAAGCTTTCGTGACTGCAGGGATTCATATTCTTGGTTCTTTCGGTAAAGTCACGTAGAAGGGAAATAATAAAATAATACAAATATTAAACAATAAAAATTCTCACTCTCGTAAAATTTTCAAAAGCAGAACAACGAAAAATGTATTTCAGTAAATCCGTGTTGGCGATGATAGGTTATGGTGACACGGTGAAGAAAGTGACGTTCTGGATTTCAATTCGCTTGCGCTGCTGCTACTGCAGAGCTGGAGTTGTGTGTGTGCCCCTACATCCGGTCACTGTTGTTACTTCTCCCGCAGATGAGGTGGGAGCCCCGCTGCAGCCCGGCATTCGGCAGTGCACATGTCCCGTGCATGGGCAGCCCAAGGCAGGAGCGATGGGCACAGGCGTCCCAACCGGTACGTCCTCGCGCGACCGAAGCGGAGTCGCTACTGAGTGCGGTGGCGGCTACGCACGTGGCTGTCTGTAATCCGGCAACCGTGGAGGCAGCAGGGAGGTTTGGCGGATCACTGCACAAATGTTGCGAAAATCCCCCCCCCACCCCGCTCTGCACCGAGGAGCTACCTTACCCTGGCGGTACAGCAAGTGGACTAATCATAATCAAGGTTTTTGGGTCAGATCGCGTTATTTATAAATGTGTCGTAACCCTCCACCACCCGACACGGCCAAACAGTAAAAAATGTGTCACGTTTTTCAAAGGACCAAATAATTCACTTCTTTAGCCCACCGGTGTGTTGAAGAGAGAATCAACAGAGGAGAAAGAGCAAAACTACACGTAACTCTCCTGAAGCCTACTCTTAGGTTTTTTCGGTAAAGTCACGTAGGTAAAAAATATAGATCAAAATTATTAAAAGTAATAATAGAAATAAAATTAAATAATAATTATTAAAAGTAAATAAAGGAATAATTATTAAAATTAATAATAGAAATAAAATAAAATAATAATTATTTCATTTTATTTCTATTACTACTTTTATTAATTTTTATTTTTTACCTACGTGACTTTACCGAAAAAAACCTAAGAGTATGAATCCTTGCAGTCACAAAAGCTTCAAATCTAGAATCTCCTGAAGCCACCCACCCCCTGGTGTGCCATGCCGGCCTTCATAGGGTGCTACTCGCTAACAGCACTTGCCCCAACAGTCTGTTAAGGCTATACGGGCGGGAACTTTTTTTTTGTATTGCTTTGCGAGCAGTCGCCCCTTCAGCTCCACTTGTCTGTTGTTTGACGGCCAGGCCACGTGGATGCGGAGAAGGCTCGGCAGATGCGCGCGTCGGGGCTGCACATCCTCAAGCGGGCACTCACGATGCTGCAGCTGTTCGCCGTCAGCCAGTTCGGCTGCGGCGCCACGCAGGTCGCCGGGGCCTGGTCCACCGAGCCGTCGGATCAGCAGGTGAGCGGCGGCGTTGCAAACGCAGGCACTCGCCGGCCTTCGACGACGGTGTCGAGACGTCCTCGACAACGCTTTCTAAATCTCTCCGGCGTTGATACGCGAAACGAATTTGTACGTCGGCCTGTCCATCCTTATCAGGGTGCGGGGCGGAGGGGGTGCAAAATAACTCTCATAACGTTCCTCTGAAATTAATGAAACTTCATTACCAAGTGTGTTGCTATTACAGACTTACTCTATGAAAGAAAATACAACTTAATTGATTCGAGGGTTGGAAAAGTTTGAAATTTTACTCGCAAATTTCCTGATGGGGGGAAAAGCCACCGTAGCAACCATCGCCCCGCCAACCACTAACGTGAAAACCCTGCTGACTTGCAGCCGTCCGTGAGCCGTGCAGCACCTTCGCGATAACCTTCCGCCGTCGAGAGCAGCGCGGTCGCCAAACCCACCCTCAGCTTCACTTGATGATGACGAGCGAGCGTCCCGCCCCCCCGCCCTCTCTCGCCGCAGGATTACAGCCCGCTGCTGGGCCGGCTCGAGGCGGCCGTGTCCAAGGTCCGCCGCCTGGCGCTGCAGAGGCATCCGGACGGCTGCAGCGCCGGCTCGGGCTCCGACTCGGACGTCTTCTCCGAGGACGCGGCGGCCGCTCGCGGCGGGAGCGGCGCCGACGACGTAACGGTGGCCGTGCGCAAGGACCTGGCGCCGGCGCTGCGCGACCTCCTCTCGCACGGCCTGCAGCCGCCGCTGCGCTCGGCCTCCAGCGGCAGCATGGTGCTGGCGCCCATCGCCTGCCTCCTGCCGGCCTTCTCGCCGGTCAGGTCGTCGAGGGGGTCGGCGGCGGCGCCGGGCATCCACCCGTGGCTCATCTTCAAGGAGTACTACGACACGAAGAACGGGCGCGCTTACATGGAGTCTCCCGCGCGCAAGCTGTCTGAGTCCTTCGGCTTGCGAATAGACGGCGAGACCGGCGGAAGGGCACGTGGAGCGTCGGCCAAGCACGGCCTACTCGTGGCAGTCCACGAGGTGCTCAGCGACCACGACCGGTTCAAGCGCAGCGCCGACTCCGAGTTCAAGGCGCTGGTGTGCCGCGGCCTCAACGAGCAGCGTCTGGTGTCGTGGCTGAACCTGGTGTGCAAGGCCGGCACGCTCGTGGAGGGGCACTACCAGGCGTGGAGCTACATGGCGCGCACCGGCTTCGAGGGAGCCCTCACCATCCTGGGCCGCCTCAGCGACCTTCAGTTCGACCTCCCCGCCGACCTGTCCGTGCGCCAGCTCAAGAACATCAACGACGCCTTCTGAAGCGCTCGCAGCAAGCGGGTCCCCTGGCAGGGACGAGGAATGCCGTCCAGGGATCGGAGGAGGTGGTGTCTCCTACTTAGTCGACTGCACTGTCGCCCGAATTATGAGCGGCTTATTTATATGAACGCACAGGATTTAGCGGTGGTGCTGTATAGCTTGCTCCCGTGTGATTTCAGGTTTTACCGAGTGTCCTTCGGCACGACGTGGGAACTGAAGAAGAGGACTTCAAGAAGCTCCGGAACTGAACAATCTCACAGAACGTGGAGTAAAACTCTGGACATGCCAAACAACAACACACGGCACAACTGTAAAACACATGGCACGGTGGTTTATTTTGTTCGGATTGTTTTACCAATTAAAGGCGTGGTATCTGATAATATTGTTCCTCTGATTTCATATGGTGTATGGGTAATGGGTTGTATGTGTCAGAGGATATTCCATATACTGTATATATTTATTTATGAAGATGTCTAAAATACTACCTTATCGTAGCGTGTGGTACTTTTATGCTGTGGGGCCGTCCATAAATGACGTCACGCACCTGGGGGGGGGGGGGTCAGACATTTGTGACGATGTGTGATGAGGAGAGGGGGGGGGGGGTGAGAAATGTGACGTCACATCAAAATGCGCAACTTTAAATAAATATCGACAACACGTTCTACTTAATTAAAGAGACTTTTTAATAAATGTTTTCTCCTACAACATCAGAGTGCAGCGCCACATTAAATACGCACTACAATGACAATAGTTTAAAGCGATTTGAAGCATGTTTTATAAAAAAAATGGAAATATGTTTTTGGGGGGGGGGCAGAAATTTGTGACGTCATATTTGAGGGGGGGGGAGGGTCTGACTTTTTGTGACGCCGTGTGACCAGGGGGGGGGGGGGGGTAAAAAATCGTCCAAATCGCGTGACGTCATTTATGGACGGCCCCTGTTCCCCGGCTTCAACCCGCAATGACCCACATGGTAAATTAACCCCACGACCTTATGGCGTGGAGAGGCGGTGGAATGACAAAGGGCTGCACATGTACCTTCTCGTAGGCCTTAGTACAATCGATGGCCAGTCTCAATCCACTGTTGGATGGGACCGTTCGCTGGCTGACTTTCATAATCCACAGCCCCATAAAACTCAAGATCTCACTTAAATTTCTATTTAAAGCTTTCGTGACTGCAGGGATTCATATTCTTGGTTCTTTCGGTAAAGTCACGTAGAAGGGAAATAATAAAATAATAAAAATAAAACAATAAAATTCTCACGACGTTTCGGCCACAACGAGGACGGCTGTTTGCCTTGTGGCCGAAACGTGAGAATTTTAGTATGTTTATTTATTATTTATTTCCCTTCTACGTGACTTTACCAAAAGAACCAAGAAGATCATCTCACTTGCTCCATGTCCTGGTGCTTGTCCCTTCCAAGTGTGCTGCCATCCCATTCAGCCTTCATCATTCACTGCCATTCCTTCTCGTGACGCACATGCCCTCGTTTGCCAGCACTGCTTGCAATGTCCCTGACTGTATGAGCAAGCATTTGGACAAGAACGTAAAATAATAAGAAATAAATAACACTGTCCAAACTTGAGTTATTTTGCCCCACCACAATCCACCTATCCATGGTCACCAGTAATCTCCCTTCGCACTGCACAAGCCTGATGATTGGTAAACGTATACCAACATTTGAATCGGTGCTCTCTGCCTCCCATAGGACACGTATACACACACACCATCTCTGTTGTGATTGTAATACGGTCAATGTTATAATTATGATAATGGAGCAATGTGAGAAACGACATGGTAATTTTTTTTTATTGGATGGTAACATGTACTGGATGAAACAACTGCTCGCCTGAACAATTCTGGGTACCTGTGTCTTAAACCTATTTCAGACGGAGCGACCATGACCACACCAAATCTAATTTCTCGTCGCTACTGTTCGTGCCCAGGGTTCTTCGACTTTATTTTCCAGCAAGGCCACAATATTAGCATGTGTCGGCCTGTGCTCCGTTGCATCATGTCACGCGTGCAGACATTTCGACATCGCGTGGGATTGTGATGTCCTATCGTCCCGTACACGTGAATGCCAATCGGTACCGTTTGTCTCTCGTTCTCTCGTCGCTAGTTTACCTCGCTGTCATCTCACTGATCTTCTTGACCTCTTCTTTCCAGCTCTCGCGTTTCGTGTGATTGTCTCTCGCGCGCTCGTCTGTATCTCTGTGCGTCTCTGCGAGCCATATCTCTTGGCTGGCCACTCCAATGAAGAGCCTTGAAATATGGCCCCGGGACAACAGTTGGAGATCCTTGTTCTGAAGTGACGCAGATCCTGTTGGAGCCGAGTACACGCGGCTCAAGTCTTCTGTGTTAGACCCAGAAGTTCAGTCTATAGCACCGCCAATGAGCACTATGCACACAGCGCATTATGTACTTATGGCGTGGCGCCAACACAACAGTGAATGCAAAAGAACAAGCGTTAATTGCACGCATTTTGAATGTCCAAAGCACGCGCACGCGCGCACACACGCACGTCATTTTAAAAAATGCACAGTTAAAGCAGAGTTCATATTCTTGGTTCTTTCGGTAAAGTCACGTATAAGGGAAATGATAAAATAATAAAAAATCTAACAATTAAATTCTCACGACGTTTCGATTGCAAACTCTTAGGTTTTTTCGGTAAAGTCACGTAGGTACGAAATAAAATAAATAATATAAATAAATATTTAGTTATTTTTATTTTTATTTCTATTATTTATTACTTATTTTATTTTTTACCTACGTGACTTTACCGAAAAAACCTAAGAGTATGAATCCTTGCAGTCACGAAAGCTTCAAATCTAGAATTAGTTTCAATTGCAACACAAGCAATCATCATCAGGTGTGAAAACCACAGCAAGAAATGTTTTTGCTGTAATTATTTCCCTTCTACGTGATGACTTTCCCGAAAGAACCAAGAACATGAATCCCTGCAGTCACGAAAGCTTTAAATCGAAATTTAAAGCAGAGTTGTTATTTTCTAAGTTACACGCGTGAATCGATGTGAATGGTGGAGGCAACATTACTTGGTGTAAAATTCACCACAGTCCAGTAATATATATTTTGTTATTGTAGATAGCTCGTTTAGGGTTTTGAACATTTGGTTTCTGTGTGAGACACGTGACGCTGGTGATAATAAAGCCACGACCTAGCTAAGTGGACTCTGGGAGTCGGTGCCATTTGATGAAAGTGATGGGTGGCTGTGTTGCAAAGCAGAATGATCAGAAACACAGTTTCGCCAGGTCAAGTTCAAGTTCATTTCAAGTTCATGTATTAGGTATAGCCCTGTGAGCCATTCAGCTCTTGAATCGGGTGCAACCGCAACAAACAAAAAACTAAAACATGAACAAAAAACATCTTAAAGTGAATATGTGACTAAGTGCAAACAGAAAATCCAAGAAAAGACAGCAAAATATTGCAAGAAAAAAATCACAGTTACACCAACGCTGTGTGCAAAAATCCCAGTGGGATGCAAGTCAAACAACAACAACAACCACAAGACAACTTAGATTAAGGCCATCAGTCTAACTCTGTACTACAACAAACAAACATGGCTAAACCAATACACTTTTCGAAATCACCAAAATAAAGCCATGAAAGCAATGAAAAAGCAATCGTAGGAACTGTGACGGAATTTTCACAATAAATGGCATAAACAACATGTACTACCAGGTCGAAAATGTTCATGCCCAGGACCCGATTGGTGCAGTCAAGTTGCTTGCAGTTATGGATGAAATTAAATTTACCAAAGCCTTTGAAGCAATCGGCCTTTATGTTGCCGTGTTCTCTCACTCTTGTTTCTTCGAGAGTGAACGAATACTGAGCGGCAGCGCGGTACAATTGTGACGCTATACGGTACATTATACTGGTAGGAATGAAGTGAACCAGCCTACAATAGATTATATCGTCCGTCCGTGTAGCAACATCGCCCCCTACTGCAAACACTTGGCAGGACCCTACAAAAACCTTGACACTCAGTGAGGCTTTCCTGGCTAAACAAGTGTAATAATAAATTATGTTTATATTCTTTGGTTATTCGTTCCTACCAGCCCACCCCGCAGGGACCTGTTAAATGGGGTTTACACCACAGAATCATGATCTTGATTTGGACTGGAGGAATCTGATGAGTCAGGTTCTGGGGGCTCCATCGCTACGATTCATGTCTCGGGGCCCGGGGGGGGGGGGGGGGGTCGTGGCAATTCAGGTTCCGGGGGCTCCATCGTTGCTATTCATGTCTCGGGGTCCGGGGGGGAGGGGGTCGTGGCAATTCAGGTTCCGGGGGTTCCATCGTTGCTATTTATGTCTCGGGGCCCGGGGGGGGGGTCATAGCAATTCAGGTTCCAGGGGCTCCATCGTTTCTATTCATGTCTCGGGGCCCGGAGGGGGGGGGGTATAGCATTTCAGGTTCCGGGGGTTCTATCGCCACCATTCATGTCTCGGGGCCCGGATCGCAATTCAGGTTCCGGGGCTACCATCGCTACGATTCATGTCTCGGGGCAGCAGTCGCCTGGCTTCCAGCTGAGGTAGCGAGCGGGAGGTTGTCACCACCTCGGGTTCTCTCTCCTCTCTCTCTCCTCTCGCCTCCCTCTCTGCCCGCCGTCATGGCGAGCGCGCTGGTCAGGGTCCCCCACGCCTCGCTGGGCCGGTGGTGCCGTGCGGGAGGCGCGGCACTGCCCGCGCGGAGACGGAGCGGAGCCGCCTCGGATCCCGGCTACGAGTTCCTGCATCGCAGCGTAGTGCCCACCCTGCACTTCCAGCCCAGCCTGCCCCGGTGAGGGCACTGTACACTACACTGTACACTACACTATACACTACACACTACACTATACACTACACTATACACTACACACTACACTATACACACTACACTATACACTACACTATACACTACACTATACACTACACTATACACTACACTATACACTACATTATACACTACACTATACACTACACTATTTACTACACTATACACTACACTATTTACTACACTATACACTACACTATACACTACACTATACACTACACTATACACTACACTATACACTACACTATACACTACACCATACTGTACACCCTGCACTTCCAGCCCAGCCTGCCCCGGTGAGGGCACTGTACATTATATTATATACTACATTATACACTACATTATACTACACTATACACTACACTATACACACTACACTACTCATTATACACCCTGCACTTCCAGCCCAGCCTGCCCCGGTGAGGGCACCCAGACACTACATTATATACTACACTATACACTACACTATACACTACATTATACACTACACTATACACTACACTATACACTACACTATACACTACACTATACACTACACTATACACTACACTATACACGACACTACACACTACACTATACACTACATTATACACTACATTATACACTACACTATACACTACACTATACACTACACTATACTACACTATACACTACACTATACACTACATTATACACTACACTATACACTACACTATACACTACACTATACACTACACTATACTACACTATACACTACACTATACACTACACTATACATTACACTATACACTACACTATACACTACATTATACACTACACTATACACTACATTATACACTACACTATACACTACACTACACACTACACTATACACTACATTATACACTACATTATACACTACACTATACACTACACTATACACTACACTATACTACACTATACACTACACTATACACTACACTATACTACACTATACACTACACTGTACACTACACTATACACTACACTATACACTACACTGTACACTACACTGTACACTACACTATACACTACACTGTACACTACACTGTACACTACACTATACACTATACACACTACACTACTCACTATACTGTACACCCTGCACTTCCAGCCCAGCCTGCCCCGGTGAGGGCACGCAGACACTACATTATACACTACACTATACACTACACTATACACTACACTATACACTACACTATACACTACACTATACACTACACTATACACACCACACTACTCACTATACACCCTGCACTTCCAGCCCAGCCTGCCCCGGTGAGGGCACTGTACACTACACTATACTACACTATACACTACACTATACACTACACTATTTACTACACTATACACTACATTATACACTACACTATACACTACACTATACACACCACACTACTCACTATACACCCTGCACTTCCAGCCCAGCCTGCCCCGGTGAGGGCACTGTACACTACACTATACTACACTATACACTACACTATACACTACACCGTACACTACACTATGCACTACATTATACACTACATTATACACTACACTATACACTACACTATACACTACATTATACACTACACTATACACTACACTATACACTACACTATGCACTACATTATACTACACTATACACTACACTATACACACTACACTATACACACTACACTATACACTACATTATACTACACTATACACTACACTATACACTACACTATACACACTACACTGTACACACTACACAACTCACTATACACTACACTATACACACCACACTACTCACTATACACCCTGCACTTCCAGCCCAGCCTGCCCCGGTGAGGGCACGCCGTGCACACTATACACTATACTATACACACTACACTATACACTACATTATACTACACTATACACTACACTATACACTACACTACTCACTATACACCATGCACACAGACACTATACTACACTACTCACCATACTATATATACTACACTACTCACTATACTATACACACTACACTATACTATACACACTACGCTACTCACTATACTATACATACTACACTATACACGATACACTACTCATTATACTATACATACTACACTACTCACTACACTACATACTACACTACTCACTATACACCATGCACACAGACACTATACACTACACTATACACACTACACTACTCACTAGACTATACATACTACACTACACTATACATACTACACAACTCACTATACACCATGCACACATACACGATATATATACAGCATAATGCAATGCACTGTTTACCAAACATCTCGTGATGGCTGGGATATGTTAACTACTTCGCCTGGTATGCAGGAGGTCAAGGGTTCGACCCCGACCCTGACGCCTGCTGCTGTATATTTGGAGTTTGCATGTCTCTCTCTCTCATCATCATCATCACGGTGGCTAGGAGATGTTAACTACCTCGCCTGGTGTGCAGGAGGTCATGGGATCGACCACGACCCTGACGCCTGCTGCTGTATATTTGGAGTTTGGATTTTTCTCCGGGTCCTCCGGGTTTTCCCTCCACATTTAGAATCAACATCACGCGTTTCGAGTCTTTCGATGCTATACATTTGCACGTGATAAGCCACTTGAGTGAGTTGTCGTTTTTAGTCAGGTCGCTTCTGAAAAAGAGCCATATTGCTCAAGCGGGCCTTACCTGCTAAAATATAAAATACAGTAGTTTAGTTTACTATATGGCACTACTACTACTGGTCATACACACACATAAATTATAAATATAAGAAAACAACAGCGTCACATGATAATTAGAAAATATTGTACAAAAACTGCACCACACTCAATACACCACACACACACACCATACAAAACACGATACACCATGCATCCTGCATCCACAGTCCCGGGTGAGAGAACTCCATGGATACAGACAGATGCTTGCTAGATGGATGATCTATGCCACTCCGTGACCCATCCTCGGGCACCGCCCGATTATCACCGTTGACTACGTACGGTGCAAAAGAAGTTCAACATACATACTTGCAAAGAAAATCGTGAACCTGTATCGCGAAAATCACATCGGCATCTCGTCATGTTCCTGTCACGTGAGACTCACCGCGACAAGCTTTTAACACGAGTTCGGTTTTACCCGACCCAATGATGCACACCCTACACATCACTCAAAGCACCCTGCTGTTGCAGCTGCTGCACCCCTACCCGCGACACCCTGCCCACTACCCCGGGCACTATGCACCCAGCCTGCGCACTCTCTCTAGCAGCCGGTAGGCAACCTCCGACACTATCCACACATGCCCATGGGGCACAACCCAAGTGGACCCTCGACCCCTGAACCCTGGACCCCTGCACCCCACACCTATCGTCTCTCCGGGCACTGCCCCTCTCTGTAGCATGTCTCTGTTAAGACAACATGTTGAGTGTTTGAGCATTCGGAATTATGGTGCTGTAGTCCAATTGAGTAAGGATTTGTGTCTCCAAGCTTTGGGCAAGTCTGTGATCCATTTGCTGATTTTTTATAAATCCCTGATAACATAACAAATACTAAACTTCGATTTAAAGCTTTCGTGACTGCAGGGATTCGTCTTCTTGGTTCTTTCGGTAAAGTCACGTAGAAGGGAAATAATAAAATAATAACAATAAAACATAATAAAATAATTCTCACGACGTTTCGGCCACAACGCAAGCAGCCGTCCTCAGGTGAAGAACAGGTCTGTCAGAAAGACAGCGTCCAGTCCATTCAGACCTGTTCTTCACCTGAGGACGGCTGTTTGCGTTGTGGCCGAAACGTTGTGAGAATTATTTTATTATGTTTTATTGTTATTATTTCCCTTCTACGTGACTTTACCGAAAGAACCAAGAAGATGAATACTAAACTGTAGTATACAATGGATCATCATCAGGAGAGGTATAGTGCTTCCCCCGCCCCCCCCCCCCCCCCGTTACAGACATAGTCACACGGACAGCCAATGCTAAAATGATGTGGACCTTAGTTGGAAATCGTACAACACTACGCATGCGGTGTGGATTCTGGCAGGGTTATGATGCATTGGGTCAGAGGTGAGGAACGCACAAAATCATGGTCCGTATCTGGGCCGTGACTTTGTTTAACATATTAATGTTTGGCAATCCAGCTCGCTCGTCCAAATGACAATTCATCCTGAGTTCTCACCTGGTTAAACGAAAATAAATGCGAAATGTAAATTGATTATCGCCTTCACCAATGGTTGGAAAAGGTCTTGAGACTCTGAGGCTTTCCCACGTAAAATAATTGTCACGGTCACAGTAAGTCATCATCGGAACTTGCAGTGGTTTGTTTTCAAATAGCGAGTGCGTGTGGTCATGGGATCTTTTTGTGAATTAACAGTGGATTTTGACATAGCAGGGACAGTGTTGGGTCACGTCACCCACTCTGTGAACCATGTTAACCGATTTACAGCGTGAAACGCTGGGCGTCATTCCAGTCAGCCGCATGGCGCACATCCACGTGGATAACTTTGCCCCCCCCCCCCCGCTTGCCTTGGCTGAGTGACGGACTGATAACCTTCATGTCCCCTCAAGCGCCAAATTCACTCTCCCTGACCGCTGCAAGGCGAGACGCGCTGGACGGGCGCGATGGCGCACGCAGATTTGTGAAATTCCCAAACTCGCCGGCCTCTGCGTATATTTTGCGTGTCTATGCGATTTGAGTTAAGAGGGTTTGCTGGCATCTCGGAGCACTCTCTGCATATACTAAGCCTGGGGGGGTTGGAAAGGAAGGGTGCATGGGTGTGCGGGGCTGGGATCCAGGTGAAAGTGCAACTTCGAGGGAGGCGGCTTGGTAGGGGCAGCGTTGCCAGGTCTGGAGAATGCACTACAGTTTGAAACGTGTCGGTCACTGGGTTCAACGAGAGCCATCTCGCAACAAAACTGACACTTTTTTTTACAAGGAGTCATGTTTGCATTGACCACAATACCTGCAGTCGGAATGCAAACAAAAAACATAACTCTGATAATGTATGTACTGTCCTTGAAATTGATTGGTCCACGCCCGAGACAGCTTTCTTTAGAGCCTAGTCTCTTATTCTCTCATGGTGTTGGACCAGATGACGCCAAAAGGCGCACAACTCAAAGGCAATGCACCATCGGGGTGAGCATTTACACCATTGGCACCTCATTTGCCAGTAGCAAAATATGATAATTGGTTACTGTAAAAAAAAGGTGTCAGTTTTGTTGCCAGATAAAAGGGTAAAAAAACAATTATCATATTTTGCTACTAGCAAATGAGGTTCCAATGTAGAGCCATTTCATCTTATCCGAGTAGGTTTGAAACGTTGATGGGACATTTTTAGCATGCGTTTAACTCGTGGGAATAACAGAGCTTGTTCTGATTTCGCTGCTGGATGAATGTCCTCCAGCGCCGTATTGGCCATGGGGGTTGGGAGGTGAGTTGATCATACTTCGCTTAGCTGGTCAGCGCCAATAAGTGAAGGGCGGCGTGGGGGGGGGGTCCAGGTCTGGTGTCGATATTATTAGTCGCCACTCACGTTAGCTGTGGCCGGAAATCAAACTCGGGTCACCACATTCAGTGCGCAGTCTCCTTAGCGGTGTCCAGAGGTTGCCCGTCTTTGTGGGGTGTCTTGCTTCCCCGCCATAGGAATGTAGAATTTCCACCACTAGCATGGAGCACCTTGCCCTGGGCAGTGCTCTGTCGTCGGGAGAGGGGTGGAGGCAGAAGCATGGGTTGGGGTGGTGGGGGTTGGGGCCATATGCAGGTGAAAGGGCACGCCGGCTTTAGCGTGGAACGTGTTGCCAGACCTGCAGAGCAAATAGAAACAAAGACAGTACTGTACCTCCATTTAGCACGGTTGGCTACGTACGGCGCGAAAGAAGTTTAACATAAATACAGTAGCTCGGTTTGAATATTTTTTTTCATCGAATCATCTCCCCCCCCCCGCAACCCCATTATGGAATTATTTTCCCAGCCATCGGTGCTCTGCACTCCATGCCTACTTGCTCAAGTCCCAGGATCGAGGACACCTTCCTCTCGCCTTCTGCCTATAACTGTGCCTCTCTCGCTCTCCATAAAATAAATATCCCCACTGTTTCTGCACAGAATCCTGAGATCCACATTGTATTGCATTTTCTTGTTTTATTTTGCCAAATTTGAACCCTGGCGCTGGCACACAGCGACCTGCTCTTACGAGCGACGTCACGGGATTTTTAATGTCCACTGCACGTAGGTCGTGTTGCTGTTACGACTCCCGCGGCATTAACCAGGGCGGCCACTGGATTCGAACCACAAACATCTGCAGCAAGCGGCGAACGTGCCAGCGCTGGGTCGCCTGTCACCGCCTTGTCAATTGTGAAACGACTTGAAGTGTTCCGTTTGTTTTTTAATTTCATGTCCTGAAACGTGGTCGTTAATGAACGTAGCTGACGCATTGCACGTTTACACCGTGCCGCTGTGGTCAGGTTACCCATCCCAAAGCTGGAGGACACCGTCAGGAGGTACCTGGCTGCACAGCGCCCCCTGCTGAACGATGAGGAGTACAGGTGAGACCGACGGCCCAGCAATGCGTGCACGTGTAGAGGAGTAGTGGGAGGAAGTGAGGGCATCGGCAGAAAAGAACGGGATTACATGATAGGGTGACGTCATATTACCAAGAGGACAGGGGTCGTTGTGGGGAGCCGAGGGAACAGGAGTCTCGAGGAGACGGGAGACGCGCCGAACGGACGACACGCCGCTCGGCACCGAGACCCTAGGCCGAGGAAAGAGTAGGATTAGTGGGGAGCTTAGGTGAGGATAGGCCGAGGAGTTAAGCGGGTACCGGGACGGTCCACGGGAAGGACCTAGTTTAGAAGTGTCTACCCCGCGTGTGATCCGGAGATGCTGTACGGGAGTGTAGTGCTTAATAAACTGGCAATAGCCCTTACAGAGAATCTCGTCTCCGTGTGAGTTTACACCTCAACACACGTCACAGCCCTTTCTTTTTTCAATCCGCTGCCGGATGAGGGCCTCCCCCCACGCCGGACGCGTCGTGGGAGTTGCTCTTTGACCATATTTGGCCGCGCTGGTCAGTGCGGAATGGTGGAGGCGAATGAACGATGCTGAAAGTGGTAAGGGATTGCAAGGCAATTCGTAATGGAAGGTACCACGAGTCTCGTGGATAGTCCTTGAGGCTCGAGATGTGTGGGTGTCGCACGCGCGTGCTCGGGCGCAGTCAGACGGAGCGCATCGCCCGCAAGTTTGAAGCCGGGGATGGCCAGGAGCTACACAAGGAGCTGCTGGCGCTGGACAAGCAGAACAAGAAGAGCAGCTACATCTCGGGTGAGACGCGCGAGGCACGCTCAGCGGGGCCCAGCACCCGGCGCTCGGCAGACACCAAATCGCTGGCGGTGGGCGGCGATTTGTTTGTCTGCCTAGCGCCGGTTGCCGATCGACCGCTCGTCAAGCACACGGATTCTCGCTCTCTGGTCCTGTTCACAGCTCTGTTCACAGCGTGATGGTGACAGCCTTGGGTCCAACGCCGTCGCGGTGCCTCGATCACTCGTGGCTACGTGGCACCAGATTAATTAGTGGCTACGTGGTGCTGACTCATGGCTACGTGGCGCTGCACTGACGTTGCTTTGCAGCGCTGACTCCTGGTCACGTGGTGCGTTGCGACTGCTGCAGGCCCTTGGTTTGACATGTACCTGGCGGCGCGCGAGCCCGTGCTGCTCAACTACAACCCGTTTGTGGGGCTGACGGCCGACAGCCGGCCGGGCTACGGCGGGCAGCTGACGCGCGCCACCAACCTGACCGTGTCGGGGCTGCGCTTCATGCGCACCCTGCGGGCCGGCGTCCTCGAGCCCGAGGTCTTCCACCTGAACCCGGCGCGCAGCGACACCGACTCCTTCCGCCGCTGGGTGCGCTGGCTGCCTTCCTCCCTGTCCTGGTAGGTCGCCGATTGTTGTGGCCCGCTGACCCGCACCGCCTGCTGGGCGTCTGCGAAAAACGAGCCTAGTAACTCATCGCGTTCCTCAAGTCTGAAAGGAGATTCTGCTTAATATTAGAATGGTTTTCATGAACTCCCGATCCCTGTGTCATCATCAAACATTGTCCACGGTCGGTCCGCTGGTGGCTCAGCCGCAGAGCGACAAGCTCATAATCGGACAAATTCTGGCTGGGGTTGACTCGGCCCATCATCCATCCCAGGCCAATAAAATCAGCAACACTTTATGGGGAAGATCAACATTGGTTGTCCTATGGATAGGCTCGCTGCAATCTTCGAAACGCGAAATTCCGACCACTGGCGCAGGGCTGTAACCATAGCCCAGTGCGTATTCGCGCAGCCCTTATGGACGTTCCGCGTGTTTCTCTCCCCAACCCCCCCCCGCCACGGCCGCCCACCCTCTTCCCGCTCGCGCCTGTAATGGCGGCGCAGGTACGGCGCGTACGCGGTCAACGCCTACCCGCTTGACATGTCGCAGTACGGCCGCCTCTTCAACTCCACGCGGCTGCCCCGCGCCGACCGGGACGAGCTCTTCACGGAGCCCACCGCACGCCACCTGCTGGTCATGCGGCGCCAGCAGCTGTTCGCGTGCGACGTCCTGGATCGCGACGGATCCATCCTCCCCGCGGCTCGGATACAGGTGGGTTGGCGGTGCAGGGACGGCAACACCGTACCGCAGAAGTAGCTAGCTCCCAACTGGTAAACAAGTGGTTCCCCCTGTACTTGAGGTTGGTTGGTGGGTGGTGCTGAACCCCGTGGAGCAGAGGGATTTGGCTCCCAACCAGCAAGACATTGCGTGAGCCGTGTGGGTGGGTGTGTGAGCTCAGTGTGTCTGACTGTTTGAGGTCTGTGTGTGAGCGTGTGAGGTCTGTGCATGACTGTTTGAGCTCTGCGTGTACTGCGTGAGCTCTTTGTGTGAGCGCGAGCTGTGCGAGAGTGTGTGCTGTGTGAGTGCGAGTGCTGTGTGATTGTGTGCGGAGCGGTAGCGTAGTAGCGGTTAGCGCGCTGCGCTATGAACCCAATAACTGGGGTTCGATTCCCACGCACAGCCAACATCAGTCAAGATTATCTGAACCGGTCCTGGGTCTTCCCTCAAATGAGTTTGTAGCGGTGTGTAAAGATCGCCACTCGTATTTACGGGGGATCTTTGGCTTTGCTTTATGTGAGTGTGTGCGAGTGGGCCCATATGCTACGGGTGAGAAAGGCCCTAGCCCACGAGCGTCACACCCCCCCCCACCCAATTCACGAGGGCCGTCTCTTATGCCACTCTCTCCCACGCCGTAGGAGCGCTTGCGCCGCGTGATGGCAGAGGCTGACGCGGCGGGAGAGCCGTCGCACCCGCTCGCCTACCTGACCGGAGAGAACCGCGACACCTGGGCCGGCTTGCGCCAGCACCTGCTGGAGCTGGGCAACCAGGAGGCGCTGGCGCTGGTCGACTCGGCCATCTTCTGCCTGTGCCTGGACGAGGACGGCGCCGAGGGCGCCTCGCAGGTTACGACGATGAGCCGGCAGCGCCGCTGGCATTCCGCGTTTAATGACGGATCGTTTTTTTTTTGTATTTCGCGTCGTTCGTGCAAGTGAAAATGTCAAACACGCCGTAGAGTTTCTAACGCAGGCACCGGGAACCACAGATAAAAGTGGGGACCGCAGCCAAAACTGCCGCCAACAAATGCCAAAGCACTGTGGAATTTAACATTTAACGTTCAATTTACATTGATATATATTTGTTTGCAATATTTTGTGATACAGTTGTTTTGTGTGTTTTGTTCCTGTTCTGATTGCTATTCACTTCACTGCTGAAACTTCCGTTTTGCTTTTCTCATTTCGGTGAGCCAGGTCCGCCACTCTTGCAAATCACACCCCTGGTCTCGCCTGGTGCAACAAAATACATTTTCACTCCCCGTCCACATGCCACCCTTCTCCTGTCCGCTTGTCCGTGCGACGGTGAGCAGCAGCAGCAGCAGGGTGAGGAACGATTGACGGCGCTCGGCGGACGCGACGCGCCGGCTCCCGTGCGTCTGTCGCACCTCATGCTGCACGGCGTGGGCGGCGACCGCTGGTTCGACAAATCCCTGAGCCTCATCGTGGCGGCCGACGGGGAGGCGGCCGTGCACTTCGAGCACTCGTGGGGCGACGGCGTGGCGGTGCTGCGCTTCATCAACGAGATTTACAAGGCACGGCGTAGTGACGACAACGGGCCAGCAACGGCGACTGCGATATCCTACTCACAGCCCCTCAGTCGTCTTCCTCCGACGACCCTAATTCCTGACCCGGCTCCGACTTCTTGCTTTCTACGTGCACCTAACCACGTCTCTCCCCCAGCCCGACACTTTGCTCCTGCATCGGTTCAACTATCCGGCCACCAGACCGCTGCCCCTACCACCCTTCACCTACCCTCATCCATGCCAATTTCACTGCTTCACGCACATGTCTCATACCCCACTGCATCTCATCCACGCCGCAGCCATCAGACACCCTCACTCACCATCACATTCCACCCTATTCTGCCTTAACTACCCCAGCAACATCGGCTCCATTCCCAGCCACCTGTCCATCCATTCTGTCACCTCCCTCACTGAATGCTGTTGGCTTGCATATAAATCCGAAATAGAATAGAATAACAGTGGCCGCCGAGTAGAAGTACTGGCCAACGTAAGAGGTCGGCCAGGACATCTCCTGGACATCTTTGACAAAGAGCTTCATAGCTCATCGGCTTTGTCCAGGATTAACAAAGATTCTTCATTGTGAAGTGGCCGTACGACGTCTCGTAGAAACGACCGCCAACGCCGATTGGCATCGTAGGTCGGGTTGAAGCGATAAGAATCCCCGAAGCCGACGGCCCCACAGTGCCGTCAAGTCAGGACTCGCCTACCATCAAGGCTGCATGCCCTTCGTATTGAAACGATACAAATGCCTAAGCCGAGGGCTCTGTGACACACAGCGCTGACTGCGAACGACTGGAAAACCTGGAGAGTGTTGACAGCCGTGGCGTTAGTGGCGTCCATAATTGCAGTGTAGGGATCGATGCAGACGGTGATTCCAATATCTGTGACGGGCGACGTCAATTTCGTGACGTCTCTCTCTCTCTCTGATGCAGGACTCGCTGAAGAGGCCGGCCGTGTCTCCCGATGACGCGCCGCCCTCCTCCGACGTGGAACAGTCGTCCGTGCGACGTCTCGATTTCCGTCTGGACGACGCGATGAAGGCGGCCGTGGACGCCGCTCGCCGGCAGTTCCACCGGACGGTGTCCGGCCTCGTCATTCACGCCATGGAGTTCGACAAGTACGGGAAGAACTTCCTCAAGGTGCGGCCCGGCGGTTAGCGTGGCGGTGGCGGCGCGGTGTAGGCGGTTGTGCCCGCCTGTCCACCGCGGGGCAATTTACCGAGGTTTCACACCGCACTAGGTACTCATTTGAGGCTGAGTCAACCTATGGGAGGCCCAGGACCGGTTCAGACAATCTTCACCGGTGTTGGCTGTGAGCGATGAATCGAAACCTGGGCGGCCGGGGTTCATTGCTCGGCGCGCCAATCGCTATACCACCCCCCCACCCCACCCCCACCTTGTCGTCTCCCCGCAGAAGCAGAACGTGTCCCCGGATGCCGTGATGCAGCTCGCCTTCCAGATGGCGTTCTTCCGCGAGCACGGCCACGAGGTGGCCACCTACGAGTCGTGCAGCACCGCCGCTTTCCGCCACGGGCGCACCGAGACCGTGCGGCCGGCGACGAGCGCCACGCGGCGCTGCACGCGCGCCTTCGTCCTGGGCCGCGACGAGGCCGGGGCAGGCGCATCGCCGCCCGGCGTGGCCGAGCTGCGGGCCATGTTGGAGGAGTGCTCGCGCTACCACGGGAAGCTCACGCGCGAAGCCGCCATGGGTAACGCGCACGCCACTGACGGGAAGGTTTTGAAGGGGGTGGGGGGGCTGTGGACGGGGGAGCGGTGGGGCAGTGGGCAGCGCACCGCGCTACGAATCTGGCGGTTTGTGTTCGTTTATACCAGCTGGTTCATGCCAACAGGTGCATGGTTATTACAAAGCTTTAGCAATTACAGCAGCGTCAGTGCACAATCGCTAAAGGTACTAAACAGTCTTGGTGGCTTTTTGGGCAGTTATGGCGTCAGAATATCTGTCCCCTTGTCCCGATCAAATTAGTGAAAAACTTAAATTTTGGTCTTCTGCTCAACTCATGATGTGGGCAAAGAGTGAGGCTACCCGAGTCGTGGGCAGGGATCCGCGAACAGCAGGTGGTACCAACGTCACAACGTGCGAGGCTTGTGGCTGTGTGAAGGTGGGCAGGGCTGGTGAAGTGACGTTGGGGACCGCCAGATCACCACCCCTCCCAGTTGTAGCTTTACCAACCAAGTCTCTCCCTCTCTCTCCACGTCCATCTCGCCTGTCTCGCCGAACCGTCCAGGCCAGGGCTTCGACCGCCACCTGTTTGCGCTGCGCAAGCTGGCGTCGGAGCGCGGCGGCTCGCTGCCGGAGCTGTACCGCGACGAGGCGTACGCCCGCATCAACCACAACGTGCTGTCCACCAGCACGCTCGCCAGCGACGCCGTGCGGCTCGGGGGCTTCGCGCCCGTGGTGCCCGACGGCTTCGGCCTGGGCTACGGCATCCACGCGCACGCCATGGGCTGCAACGCGAGCGGCTACGCGGGGGGCGGCCGCGACGTCGCCCACTTCCTCAAGACCCTGCGCGTGAGCCTGGAGCAGATCGGCGCCGTGCTGGAGGGCCGGCCGATCGCGTGAGGGTCGCCACCCCCCCACCCCCCTCCCCCTGTGTGGGCGCGTTTTCTGAAGACGTAGGGCTCGGCAGGGGGGCGGTGGGAAGCTGCCAGGATGAGTTGTCGGAACTAGACGAGTCGCTACTGCGCAGGTTTTCGCGGTTGTGCTGTATGTGGCCCCCTTCCGTCCCCCCTCCCCTCCTCCCGCCACCAATGTGATTTCGGGTTGTACCACGCGGTCTTCGTTGGGCACAATGTCCGACGTTTCGCGACACGTGCTGAGAACTTCTTCAGCAACTGATTTTAGAAGCTTCCTTGCACGTGGAACGGAACAACGGTCAGTGCGCCGAGCAACACGCTGTGACAATGTGAAAGCGTGTCGTCAAAATGGCAGGATACAAATATAAAGGAGACGGTAAACACGGGACGAAAACAAAATGAATTATCGAGTCGTGACTGCGAATCGTGACGGGCAATTGAACGGCTGAGGTCAGGGGAGGGGAATGGGGAGTTCACCGTTGCGTGACTGGGGCCTCGGTCATTCCCTGAGGCACAGCCGTGGGAGAATATCTCCCACTCATCCCACGCACGCCTCCCCACTCACGCTCACTCCCGTCCGTCCCTCGTTTCCCAGCCACGCAAACCTCGTCTCCCGCAATTTGTCCCACTCCCTGCCATCCATCCCTTGCCCTCGCGCTGAAAGAATACAATTTTATTTTTCGATCATATAAATTCCACCACTTAATATTACGGATGGCTGGAGGATTGGAGGATAGAGACTGTGATTGGGTGATGGGGGAGCAGAGAGAATGAACGACCTCTATCTCTCATCTCCCACACATCTCTTTTTCCTTGCACTCCTCACACTGGCCATCATCTCCCATCCAACCCATTACTACCTCCCCATTAACTCCGTCCGCACTGGGCCCTAGCTGCCAATTTCAATGTCATTAATTGTCGATTTTATGAATAGTTTTTTTGACTAAATTAGTTTTTTTTTTAATCCGCACAACTAACTAGTGTTGTTAATTCAGAGTTTACTGTATTGCAAGTGCATTATTTTAGATGGAAAATGAATAGCTTTGTATGTCCATATGACATCCAACATCTCGGTAATCGAAAATGAGCAATGGGGGGGGGGGTGTGTAGAGAGTTCTCTAAAGCGGCCGTCAAAAACGGCAAAATGTGACTTCCGTTTGTTCTTGAAACACGTGGCGCCTCCAAAGAAACGCAAACGTGACGATGTCGCGGCTGCACTGACCACCGCGCCCACAGAGTTGGCGTAAAGGCGCAGAACTTGGGTCCTGTGTCTGTGTAGGCACGTAAGCTGCACTGCCAAAATATAATTGTGTGTGGCTTTGTAGACATGCTGTGAATGTACCTTCAACGCTCGCTCGTTCAAACGCACACTCGTCTCTACGGCAAAGCCCCTCTCCGTAGCGTCATCACGTACCCCACAAAGGGGGGTACGTGATGGTCCTCGTGCTGTTGTTCCGTTTATAAATTTCCAGTGGTCACGAACTGCGTGACAAGTTTGTGTTGATGAACATGTTATCGCACAGCATAGAAGTACAATGCAACTTTGGATTTTGCTGCAATGTCCTGTGTTGGCAAAATGGTCCCGAAACAACCAAATTGGTTTCGATTTAAAGCTTTCGTGACTGCAGGGATTCATCTTCTTGGTTCTTTCGGTAAAGTCACGTAGAAGGGAAGTAATAAAATAATAAAAATAAAACATAATAAAATAATTCTCACGACGTTTCGGCTACAACGCAAGCAGCCGTCTTCAGGTGAAGAATGAGACACTGCCAAGCTCGTGAGAATTGTTTTATTATGTTTTATTTTTATTATTTTATTACTTCCCTTCTACGTGACTTTACCGAAAGAACCAAGAAGATGAACCAAATTGGTGCTTGACAGTCACCCATGACCACACTATCCTGGCTAGGCAAATGTATAAGAAACTACAGTATACTCAACAGACAAGTCATCCTCTTTGGGTCTTTCGGTAAAGTCACGGAGATAGAAAAATTATGAAATAAAAATCATTGTGATTTTTATTTCATTATTTTTCTATCTACGTGACTTTACCGAAAGAACCAAAAGAGTATGAATTCCTGCAGTCACGACAGCTTTTACGTTAAGATTTAGACGAGTCATCTTTTGGCCAATTGATCACATTATGCTGTACGTGGTTGTACATTTCAGTGTGTAAATAATCTCAGTTGTCATTCATTCAATGATCACGGTTAAGTTGGTCTCAAGATTCATGCGCAGGTCTTTACGGACCGGATGCTTCACGGCAGAGGTCCGATTCTGTGAATGCAGCTCTTTATCCACCAGTTTATTCGTGTTGGGGTAGTTTGTAGGTATAGTACAACGTCACGTATCCGACACGCTGGAGGACTAAGGTATAGTCGCATGTGTGAAGAGGTCGGATAACTGAACAGATCTAAAAATGACGATCACATACACAAATAGGTCACTGGACAAAGAGCTACAAACTGCAGGGGAAGAAGGGTAATCATTGCTGCAAGTGCTGTTCACCAGGAATTAGGATGAAGAAGAGGTCCAGGTGTGGGATGTACTGATTGGATTTCTTAGTGCAAAAGATTATACTATTAATATTTCTTAGACAGGTACAGCCCCGAATATGCTGCTGGATGAGGGCTGTCCCCCACCCCGCTAGGCTTGGCATGCCATGGGGATTAGTTGACCGTAACGTCACCACTGGTTACTGTGGGTTTGTGAAGGTTGGGGAGCATAGTCCAGGAAGGCAATCCACTGCTGGGGCATCTGGATTTAAGTGAATAGGTTTGTGAAGGAAGACGCAGATGTAGGGATCTCCGCTAAAGTGATGGCGATCCTTTTGGAAATTATAAGCTACCCGGAGCCTTTGTTGATGTTTCTTAGGGGAAGATTGCGTAAATATAAATGTCATTAAACCCGTCACCACCCGACACGGCCAATTAGTAAGGTTTGTCACGTAGATAAAACATGCCAATTTATTACTAGTTCAGCACACACCAGCGTTACTAGTTTAGCATAATTTCGATTTAAAGCTTTCGTGACTGCAGGGATTCATCTTGGTTCTTTCGGTAAAGTCACGTAGAAGGGAAATTATAAAATAATAAAAATACAACAATAAAATAAAATTCTCACGACGTTTCGGCCACAACGCTGAGGACGGCTGCTTGCGTTGTAGCCGAAACGTGAGAATTTTATTTTATTATGTTTTATTATTTTATTATTTCCCTTCTACGTGACTTTACCGAAAGAACCAAGAAGATAGTTTAGCATACGCACCGGTGTGCTGAACTCGAATTTGCATGTTTTGTTTCCGTGACAAACCTTACTAATTGGCTGTTTCGGGTGGTGGCAAATTTATCGACACATTTATATATTTACGCGATCTAACCCCAAAACACCTATTATTATGGATGATATTGGTCGTGAAAGCCTCCGACTACGCGTTATGCTCACCTTGAGCCTTTTGTCTGATGTATCTATGCAACCCCCCCTGACCCCCCTACTCCGGACGGCGAAGGGCGCGTTCCTTTTCTCTTCAGCTCGTCATTGGACACGTGTACGTAAGGCTGTACGTATTCTGGTGATGCGTCCAATAAAGCCAATCGTGTGCAACACATCGGAGGTTTTGTCTCTTGATCAACAGCTACTAATAGTTGAACCCGTAGGATTTCTCGACCAATATAATTCGTAATACAGTTTTTTGGGGGGTTAGATCGCGAAATTTACACGGAATTTACGCGATCTAACCCCCCCCAAAAAAGCCTGTATTATAGATACGAATATGTTACTCCATAGTCCAATTTAAAACTGGTCGTCAATATTTTTGTTTAATATCTCCCGTAATTTTTTTTATATTCGTATTCGGCACCACGGTGTAAAGTGCAGTCGCCAACTCTTGTTCAGCCTCTGGGCGTATGTGGTATGAAGGGTCAATGCCTCATACGTGGCCTCTTATACAAAAAACCTGTTAAGGCCACACTATGGACGAGCGTGTTAAGTTTTTTGTTCCTCTTGTGCACCACTGCCAACAGCAGGAGCGGTGGTGCAGTGGTTGGCGCACTTGCACGGTGAACCTGGCCACGTGGGCGGTATTCGAACCGGTCTTGCCCCCCACCTCAACCAACCACAAACCCGCACTGACAAGTGTGGTGAAATATGGTCAAGGGGACCGTCCATAAATGACGTCACGCACCTAGTTGGGGGGGGGGGGGTCAGACATTTGTGACGGGGGGGGGGGTTTGAGAAATGTGGCATCACGTAAAAATTAGCAACTTTAAATAAATATAGACAATACTTTATACCTCTTCTTGGTTCTTTCGGTAAAGTCACGTAGAAGGGAAGTAATAAAATAATAAAAATAAAACATAATAAAACAATTCTCACGACGTTTCGGCCACAACGCAAGCAGCCGTCCTCAGGCGAAGAATGAAGCACCACCAAGCTTGGAGCGTATATTTAAGCTGCTGGGTTAGAGGGGGGGAGGTGGGAAGAAGAGCGCCTAAACAAAATAATTTGCATATCAAGAGGAATTCAGCATATGGAAAATGCGTAGGAGGTGGGCGGGGGAGGGGGTTCCAAATCAATACTATGCCCGTGCATTATGCAGGATTAGCAGCATCAAGGGGGGGAGGGGGTAGCATTAACAAAGGAAAGGAATGTTAGTAGTATGTAGCTGCAGTTACTAAACAACCACGTAAAAAACTAAAGTATAAACTGCATAACAAACTAAAGTATAAACTACATAGCATCATCAGTATACTTACTATACTCTACAATAAGTTGAGTTACTAACAGTAAGTAATACATAAAAAATGTTCTACGTTGTAAAAAATTATATAATATGCTTCCATCTAAACTTTATTCTCTTACATCACACGCGTCTATACCGTACTATATACTGCCATAGGCAAACCCAACATTAAATTACATACTGTATTGCTATAAACCACCCTATACCTTATACATTTTAATATAACACTATGTATTATTCTACCCACCCTAATGTGTATCAAAATGGTTTATTACGTCCTTCCAGTGATTGCTAAGCCAGAATCCATCTTCTCGGTTAAAATTGTCTCTGTGTTTGTATATGTGGATCGCCTCATGAACGAATCTCTCATGATAGCCAGATGGCTTGCAGAGAACCTCTGTCTTGGAGAAGTCAATGTCATGTGAGCCCACTGAGTTGTAACAGTGATCTGCCACTGCTGAGGTGTTTGTCCTACCGTGTTTCAGGTCTGCTTTATGTTCACGGATGCGGTCCGAGACATGTCGTTTGGTTTCCCCAATGTAACTGCTACCACAGAGGCAACTTAGTTTGTAGACGCCAGGGTACTGTATGTCTGGAACCACGTCTTTTACAGACGGTACCAGATCACGGATGGACAGAGGTTCTCTGCAAGCCATCTGGCTATCATGAGAGATTCGTTCATGAGGCGATCCACATATACAAACACAGAGACAATTTTAACCGAGAAGATGGATTCTGGCTTAGCAATCACTGGAAGGACGTAATAAACCATTTTGATACACATTAGGGTGGGTAGAATAATACATAGTGTTATATTAAAATGTATAAGGGTGGTTTATAGCAATACAGTATGTAATTTAATGTTGGGTTTGCCTATGGCAGTATATAGTACGGTATAGACGCGTGTGATGTAAGAGAATAAAGTTTAGATGGAAGCATATTATATAATTTTTTACAACGTAGAACATTTTTTATGTATTACTTACTGTTAGTAACTCAACTTATTGTAGAGTATAGTAAGTATACTGATGATGCTATGTAGTTTATACTTTAGTTTGTTATGCAGTTTATACTTTAGTTTTTTACGTGGTTGTTTAGTAACTGCAGCTACATACTATTAACATTCCTTTCCTTTGTTAATGCTACCCCCCTCCCCCCCCCCTTTGATGCTGCTAATCCTGCATAATGCACGGGCATAGTATTGATTTGGAACCCCCCCCCCGCCCACCTCCTACGCATTTTCCATATGCTGAATTCCTCTTGATTTGCAAATTATTTTGTTTAGGCGCTCTTCCCACCTCCCCCCCTCTAACCCAGCAGCTTAAATATACGCTCCAAGCTTGGTGGTGCTTCATTCTTCGCCTGAGGACGGCTGCTTGCGTTGTGGCCGAAACGTCGTGAGAATTGTTTTATTATGTTTTATTTTTATTATTTTATTACTTCCCTTCTACGTGACTTTACCGAAAGAACCAAGAAGATGAATCCCTGCAGTCACGAAAGCTTTAAATCGAAAAATACTTTATACTTCATTAAATACTTTTAAATAAATGGTTTCTCCTATAACAGAGTGCAACGCCACATTAAATACGCACTGCAATGACAATAGTTTAAAGCGATTTGAAACATGTTAAATTTTGGGGGGGGGGGGGGGGGCAAAGCTTTGTGACGTCACATTTGAGGGGAGGGGTCTGACTTTTTGTGACGAAGAGAGGGGGGGTCAAAAATCGTCCAAAATCGCGTGACGTCATTTATGGACGGCCCCATAGGGGTGGGAACAATGCCAGTCTGTTGGTCATTACAATAAGGAGCTGTGCTGTTGGACATCTCATTGTTCATTCGTACAAGTATCGGAACAGCTGCAGTGAAGATTGAATGGACACTCAACAAATGAGAGGGAGACCAGAGTTATTCACAACGACAAGATATATTGACCAAATAGAACAACCTCATTACGTGATTTTACGATCATTTAAAGTCACGTGCTAATCACACTGAAGTTTCGGATTATAAGACGCACTTTGCCCCCCCCCCCCCCCCCCCATTGTTTTTTATAAACAAAACATTTTACGCGTGCGTCTTAGAATTCGGTAGGCGTGTGTTTAAAATAGTTTGGATAATTATGGAAACCGGGCAACGCGCTTGGAGTGCGTCTTATAATCCGGACAAGACGGTCGATATTCAAATCTGTCACGTGCTCACCAAACAGCCGAAGTTTGCACGCCAATTAATTATTCATGAGCTTGGTCACGTGCTCCGGGTTTTGGCGCCAAACGGTTACATCCGCCAACGCGACTATGCGCGGCAGCCGGCCCATCGCGCCCCGCCCCCCGCGCGCGCTTCAGCCAATGGGAGCGCGCCTAATTAATTATTCATGAGCCCGCGCCAACCGCTTCAGCCAATGGGTGCGCGCCTAATTAATTATTCATGAGCGCGAGGACGCAACTTCTCAGACATTTTCCAACCGACCAATGGGGATGTCACCTAATTAATTATTCATGAGCGCGCGGGGGGGGGAGGTGGCGTCACGCCCACCCCCCTCGGATACGAACCCGCCAACCAATGGCGTGTGAGGAGGGGTGGTGGCAACAACTCGTTAATTATTCATAACGAACGCGAGGATCCGAACGACCAATGGGAGCGCGCGCTTGACGGGTCATCGATTATTCATGAGCTCTGGAAGGGGGCGGGGCGATGGCGCTGTCCAATGGGAGAGGAGCATCGGGCAGCGCGCGGGAGACGACGACGCTCGCGCTGCCGCCACCAGGCAACGGGTTCACTTCGCGAGGAGAGAGAGACAAAGACGCGTGTGGGTGGTAGTAGTTGCTGCTGCTGCTGAGGTATTGGTGGTGGTGTTGGTGGTGGTGGTGGGGGGCGTGAAGTTGTTGCAAGCAGCGTGTGAGAGAGTTGACTGAGGTGGTGGTGAGTATTTTCGCTGAGTGTGTACGCGTGGTTTCGTGTTGAATCGATGTTGTTGTTGGTGTGTGGTGTTTTGCTATAACATGTCGTCCGCGATGATTCGTGTGTGTTGTGAAGAAGAGGGGGGGTTGTCTACACGATGGTCTGGGTAGGCATTGAGTTGTTACGCAGTCCAGAGTTATTGTGGCGGGAGAGACGGGGGCTTATTGTAGCACTTTGTTCAACCAGGAGATGCTTTGTAGTAGTAGTAGTAGGCCTTCGTTGAGACTCTTGTGGGGGTTGGAGAGGAGACGTTTCGCAGCCCCCCCCCCTTCCCCAGTATTCATTCTCGCCCATTAAAAAACTCACCACCCCCCCCTGTGTCCATTATTATGTTAGTAACAAACAAAAACGTGGCGTTAGTTCGGTCAAAGAACCCGCACGGAACTGCGTGGAGGCGGACAAGGAGCCGGGGCGATTGTTATCCAGCAGTGGATCGACCATGGCCGAGGATAACGACGATAACGACGACTTTGTGTCAACCCACTGCGGGATGTGTAGGCCTCGCAACGTCGTGTGTGTAGTGCTGATTTCGTGGCGTGTTTCACCATACTTCACCACACTTCACCATTCTTAACCACGCCGTTGGGGGGTGGACAGTGTTTCACCATACTTCACCACGCCGTTGGGGGGGGGGGGTGGACAGTGTTTCACCATACTTCACCATACTTCACCATACTTCACCACGCCGTAGGGAGGTGGACAGTGTTTCACCACACTTCACCACGCCTTGGGGGGGGGGGGGGTGGACAGTGTTTCACCATACTTCACCACACTTCACCACGCCGTGGGGGGAGGGGGTGGACAGTGTTTCACCATACTTCACCATACTTAACCATACTTCACCACGCCGTAGGGAGGTGGACAGTGTTTCACCATACTTCACCACACTTCACCACGCCGTTGGGGGGGGGGGGTGGACAGTGTTTCACCATACTTCACCACGCCTGTTACAGTAACCTGTGTTGTTACATTTAAATCGCTAGAATATCTGTACCGTAATCGCAAAACGTAACGTCCTCTCCGATGCGTTGTCGTGTGGCAAGCACGTGGAGTAAGTAGAGGGGGACCCCCCATTGTGAGTACGGCAGGAGGTGGTGTGATGCTGTGGGTCACGGCTTCTTTATAGGGGGGTGAGGGGTTGTCCTTTACCGCCACTAACCACTACTAACCACTAATTAACATCGTTACTGCGGCGTCGCTACATTCGTATGGGGGGTGGGGGAGCTCTTTTGTCAAAGAGTGCAACGCTGCTTGCTGCTGGATTTGAGGGGCCTGGCCCTACCGCGTTTCAAGCAAGTTGTGGAGCTTGGGTTTGGTGGAGGATTAAGTTGACCCTAATTCACCGCGTCTGGCACTTGCGGTTGTGGTAAATGTGGAGGGGGGCTCTCAGGAAGCAACATAGACCAAAGATCCCCCCTTTAAGGCAGTTATTTTGACCATACTTCACCACGTTTCATCTTCTTGGTTCTTTCGGTAAAGTCACGTAGAATGGAAACAAGCGTTGTGGCCGAAACGTGAGAATTATTTTATTATGTTTTATTTTGTTGTTTCCATTCTACGTGACTTTACCGAAAGAAACAAGAAGATGAATCCCTGCAGTCACGAAAGCTTTAAATCGAAATTCACCACGTTTGTCGCTTGTTGGTCATTTTTTGAGGGGGGCTCCCAGAAGGCAGCATAGACCAACCATGACTGTTGCCCCTGGCCACCTGCCCCCTACAATTATGTTCCCTATACGTCGTCTGTACAGCCCCCCCCCCACCCCGTATCATGGAATCCAATCACTGCCTGATGAAGGTCGTGGTGGTTTATTTGACCATACTTCTCCCAACGCGGACCAACGTTGGTTTGGTGACATAGAGGAGTACAATACAACGATCGATGTCACTGTAGCAGCCTGACAGCCACCCGTGGTATGTGCACGCCCGTCCAATAATTGTCCAGGCTCAGAAATCCTGCCCAGCTTCCGTGATGTCACGCCAAAGTGGACGCAATCCGGGTGATTTGGTCATCATAGTCTTACGGTCCCAGGCCACCACAATATTAATTCAATCATCGCGTTAACAAGGTACTTGTAAATGCCCGTAAATATCCTCGCAAAGTGTTAAAGTCGTAATCTCAAACTTGCCACGTGACTGGCTCAGCTGTCACGGAACTGGTTGTTTACATCGTATTCTTAGGGTTTTTCGGTAAAGTCACGTAGGTAAAACATTAATAAAAGTAAAATGAAAATCACGACGTTTTATTTTATTTTACTTTTGTAAATTTTTTACCTACGTGACTTTACCGAAAAAACCTAAGAATATGAATCCTTGCAGTCACGAAAGCTTCAAATCTAGAATTTTTACATCGGTCTGGCATTTGGTGATTAATTCATATTTACAGGACTACTTATACTCAGCCCTTTGTTAATCTAGCTGCTGGACTTAAGCCCTCCCCACGCCGTGTTGGTTATGCAGGAAGTTTGACCATACTTCACTAAACTGGTTATGGTGAGTTAGGGAGGGACAGGGAATCGATTGTTTCTGGGCATCTGTGAAAAAGAGCTTTATAGCTCATCGGATTTCCCCAGTATATATATTCTGGTTCTGATATGACTCGCCACTGATACTAGCCGTGGCCAAGAATCTAACACACTTAGGGATACGATTCGCCGATTCAAGAATGAATATATTGTGTCATTTGAACTGTCATCTGAGTCGTCGGTCTCCTGCATTGTTTATCCCTTTTGTTTCTGGATCTCGGTGGCCACAAACCAACCGGTGTCACCCCCAACCCCACCGCGACATTGGCCGTGATTGCACGTGTGCGGTTTCCGTATGGCGTGTGCGGAAATACGACGCTTGCTGTGGGGTGGCTGTACGCTGTCGAAATGTTCAGGGATCTTTAATATTTGCCTACGCCAAACTCGTGATCAATGCCAGCGTGTGGAGTATGTTAACACAACCGCTGCTGTCTATCTGCACCGTATGTATTCTTTGAAAAATAGATGTAAGACATCTTATCTATGTGTTAAACCAAAAAAAATATTCCAATTTACAGACGTTTGTCAATGCACTGCTGGATGAAGGCTTCCTCCGTGCCTTGCCAGTGATGGGGATTTGTATGGCCGTATTTCACGCTGGTCACTGCGGGTTGGTGTTAAGTGGGTTGTGCCAGGCTTGCCACCGACTGATGTTAGACGTGGCTGGGATTGTAGCGTACCTGTCAACCCCCATTGTCTAACTTATTACACACCAATTCAAACCTTATTGGTCACCGCGTGCCCTTATAAATCTACAAAGCCCCATCACAAGGGAGAAACACAAACAAATAGACAAAAATGTTTTTTTTGCCCGTATTGAAACGGCTGTACGCCGTTTGGACCTGAGAACTCCATTTTCCCTGTACAAGAATACGAGGTAAACTGTATGGGTTGACAGGTGTATGATGTAGCCCCCAAGGCTCCCATCGCGTTACAGTAAAACCTTGGATTGCGAGCATAATTCGTTCCGGAAACGTGTTTGTAATCCAAAGCACTCGTATATCAAAGCACTCGTATATCAGTTGTGAATCACGTGACGCTCGGAAGACAAAGCGTATACACGTACTACTCGTATTGCAAGACCTCGCTCGTTTATCAAATTAATATTTATTTTAAAATTTTGCTCGTCTTGCAAAACACTTGCAGAACAAGTTACTCGCAATCCAAAGTTTTACTGTATTTTGTTTTGCGTGAACTTGCGCTGCTCCCGTGGTTTAGCGTTGCCTTGAAGGGCCTCAGCTGCCCGAGTTTGCGGGCACATTTTAACGGCCGGTTTCACACGGTGGCTTCTTCACACTCCTCTCTCAAAGCACTGGCTGTGTTGGTTTTAAAACTACTGTATGATGACAGGTTACCAGATATGAATATTTTTGACACGGTGCACATTGCATATCATTGCCGGCTGATGGGAATTATAATGATGGTCTAGAAATGTATGAAAGTTGAAATTTGGCACTAATATATGCAAGTGTGCATGTTTGTTTATAACAAGAAAAATGAAAAACAAACCTGTTGAATTTCGATTGCGAATATTGTGGGCCTCCAGATAATACAGCCTAGAGGCCAGTTGGTTTCACTTGTATGGCAAGGCGAGATTTGAGTTTGACATTGATTTGAATCTCATGATAAACACATTCAAGTATACAATCCCCTTGTCATTGAATCAAGTTGTCTGCCTCTTGTGGCGTGCGATATTAAAGCTTGAAATGGGGTAAAGCCAACACTACCAGTTAACACAAGCATTGAACAGACCCCGGGTAAATCTCTCTACTTCAAATTAAAACCGAGTCATATTTTGGTGCACCACCCTATTTATTTAGGCTCAAAAAAAGTGAAACGGGACCTTGTGTTTTTATTTAATTACCAGCCTGACGGGAATATTTGTTGTAACTAATAAATGAACAGACGCTTGTCTGTTCATTTGTTTTACCAGCCTTAACCCTTCCAGGCAGTGCATGGTTATTAGGCTGTAGTTCAAATAAACACGGTATGGCCTCATCCACGGTCACGTTAACCTTAGTCTTGCTCGGCAACCGTCCTCCCTTATGAGGTCGGGCACTAGGCCGCTGTTGTACGAGTGGGTGAGTTGGGAGGCCCATGGTTTGTGGAGAGAGTGTGACCTTGGTCGGTTTGATTCAATGACCTAGCACTGCTCTTTGGTTCTTTCGGTAAAGTCACGTAGAAATTTTAAATCAAATGATAATAGAATACGACGTTTCGGTTGCAACACAAGCAGCCATCATCGGGTAAGAATGAATGATAAAACACAGTGTGTGTCTCGCTCGGTGTGTCTCTGCATGTGTGACTGCCGATGTTGTTTTCGTGTCTGTGTTTTATTATTCATTCTTACCTGATAATGGCTGCTTGTGTTGCAGCCGAAACGTCGTATTCTATTATTATTTTATTTTCTACGTGACTTTACTGAAAGAACCAAAGAGTAATTCCTGCAGTCACAAAAGCTTCGAATCTAGTTTGACCCAGCACTGCCTGCCACTTCCTTTTTATAGTGGAAATGTGGCATGCGTGATACCTCTAGGCTTGACATCTAATTTTTGTCAATTCTATGCAACATTATTTTCCGAGATATGACCCATGGTCTTCCACAATTAGTTCTTTTGGATACTAAAATAGTTCCAGATATTTATCAGGTCCAATTCTGGATTCAGATCCATTTAAATCCTAGAACATTACTGTTAAAATCCGTCCATTCAACTCCCCTGATTGGTCTAACAGCGAGGACGTTGGGAGCACTGCGTTGGAAGCTGGGGTTTTAATATCCCCTGCGTTTAACATAATTGGATTAAACCACTACATTCTAACCACCCCCCACCTCTAGATCATCTCCATGGTACATCCCGTACATTCACGTAATGCGTGGCCGGCAGTCGCGTATGCAGCATGCCAACAACGGGTGGCCGTGAGTAGTGCCTCTCGTTTTCCCAGCCGCCAGACCGCGCTCGCTAGCGTCGAGCTTGTTTTATGACCGAGCGTGCGTGAATTGGGTCTTTACAATATCGGGATAAACGTTTGGAAAGGTCTCTGCATGAGGTCGTCGCCTAATGTTTACTTAAAAATAAGAAGCCTCAACATTTGTCATGTGTTTAATTGAGTGAAAGTTTGCTCCCCCCCGCCCCCATCTTATTTTCTGTTGGCTTCGTTGCTTTACTTTATTTTATTGTTTTTGTTATTTGGGTCACCCAGGTCAGTCTTGCCATTAAAACTGATTCTGCTCCCTTCTGAGGTCCTACCCGGTTAAACTAATAAACGTGAAATGCGTCTTGGCGTTAATGGATGCGCTTTTAACAGCGCATGCGAGAAACTGCCGTAAATGATGTGAAATGTTGAACGTCGGATCGCGTCTTCTGTTCGGAGGTGTAAGTACTGACATGTAGTTGTCTGCATTCCCATTGCAGATTATCGCTTTGAACGGGAGCCGGAGTTGAACGCTGAACTGGTCCTTACTGGCATAACCCCGGTGACATCATGGCCAAAGATGTACGTGCGCACACATTGCAAGAACTACAGAGAGAGCCCGGTGCTTAATCATGGCAGGGACCACGAAGTTGCCTTGAGAATTTTCAAAATGGACCATTATTGTGGACAAGTGTAACTTTACAACTAAAACCTGTTGTACAGTTTACATAAAAGCTTTGGTTGGAGCAGTGGAACAGTGGTTGGTATTACTGTGCTCTGGGTCCATTGACCCGAGTTCTGTTCCTGGCTATGACTTGCATCAGTGGCGAAGTAATATCTGAACCGGTCCTGGGCTTTTTCCCCCTTCACAAATCTGCGCCGACCAGGATGGTGAAGTATGGTCAAACAAGCCTCGTAACTGACACAGCAGTACGACGACCTTTGTACAGCAGTGGATTGACTGTAAATTGTTAGAAAGTTCTGGTTATTTTTTTACATGTGCTTTCAATGTAGGTTATGTTGCATGTATTCATGACATAGTGATAGTTTTCAAATGTGTATCTTGGAATTTTCGTAGTTTTTTACATAACGTGCACTACATGTTAATGTTATAATTTTTTGTGTGTGTACTGGACACATTATTTTTCCATTCACTGATGTGTGAACCGCGTTGAAATTGCAAAGGTGGCCCGTGTCGCTGACTCGTGTATTCGCTCTGCAGGTCGGATATTTTGACAAGAACGGAGAGTTAAGGGGCTTTTTGGAAAACTTCAGCCCATCCAAAAGTAAGTTATTTGATCTTTTTTTTTCAATCGTCATGCCATCTCGAACACAACGGCAATATTCATGAATGTGACGCCGATCCCTTCATGGGTCAGTCATGTCGTGCTGTCTCGTCTGCGTCCGAGTAGAACTGCGTTATGGCCCACAGTTTTCAGTGAAATTCTGGAAGTTGGTATTTTCAACTTGTACCCAAGACAAAAATAAAAAAAATTGGGAAATGTATTGGCACCTATCGTAGGGCCGGCCTAGCAGTCGGTGTGTGCTCGGTCATGAACCATCTTTTCTTAGGTTCAGTTCCTGGTACGATCATCTTGTAGTGCTGTCGTCACAGGCATGTCCTCTGCTTAAAATTCAAGCGTGAATGACTGTTCTTCTCCTGTGATAGTCGGACCGATATTTTGTCAGTTTTTAATGCATAGGCGTTTGCGACCAATATGAATAATAGAGGGTTTTTTTTGGTTTAGATCATGTCAATATATACGTGTTATTAAACTCGCCACCAATCGTCAAAGCCAATTAGTAAGGTTTGTCACGTAAACGTCGTTCTCCGATTGTAAATGTTGTAGGTTTACTCTCCAACACATCGGTGTGCTGTACGAGTAATGAATTGTTTACGTGACAAACCTTAATTGGCTTGTCGGGTAGTGGCAGGTTTAACGACACATTTATATTTACGCGATCTAAACCAAAAAGCCTCTGGATATTTTTTCATCTTATAGCTGCAGCTTAGGAAGATTAAGTATTGAGCCAAATTTAACGCGATGAGTTTTTTTTCGCACGGCCGATTTGTGACTAGGCTGAGACTTGGGAAATCGGTTTTAATCACCAGCTGCTCAAAGCCTCGATTTAAAATCCAGGATCTCAGCGATCCCAGGCCCTGCCCTCGACTTCTGAGCCACTGGGGCCGATCACCTTGAGCTTGTTTTCTGCTCGTCAAGTCGAAATTTGAATCGTGGTTGGATCCGTATATTGAAGGGTGGCAACCCCCCCCCGTCCCGTGTTGCCGTGGCGCAGGCACCGTCTCTGTGGTCACGCTTCCCGTTGGGAGCCTGGGCTCGCCCGGCAAGCACATCCTGCCCAAGACGCTCGCCCCGTCCAACGTGAACGTGCCCCAGCAGATGGTGAGTGTGCGCCGCTCATGTGACTTGTAAGGGCAGTCCTAGGGAATCGTACGGGCCTGCCCGTTGAACACGAGCCCGTCGCTTCATTTCATTGGGTATTTTGGAACTGCTTTTTGTGTTTAGTTTGCTGTCCTTCCCCCACACTTGAGATTAGTAGCACGGTCGGCTACGTACGGTGCGAAAGAAGTTCTACATGCAGTTGGCCCCGCGGTCACACGAGGCCTACCACTAGGAAAAGGCCCCGCAAACATCATTCATCACCGCGAGCATCTTAGGAAATTAAAGAGTGTCGGTGTTTGTCGCCAAAGCGATTAGAGCTGTTGTACAAACAGCTCCTTGTTAGCTGTTGCTTGTCTATTGATTGTGGTTGTTTAGCGAAAGCCAGGTGAGATGCTGTTTGATCAGTGGGCCTCCGTGCTCCGCAAGCAAATGTCCCCAGTGTAATGTGTCTCTTGCAAAAACTCGCCGCGTGCAGCCGTCGTCGTAAAGAGGCCCCGTAAATAGCTGCGTCGTTCAGCCGGTGTTGTTGACGCAGTATGTTTTCTCGCTTTTGGGCTCTGGGCGGCGATAAAAACGATGAACATGAAAAGCTCGGTTTTCCTCCCTTAATTATTGCGTCACAAAAGGGCCCTTGCTCGGCAGGTGGGAATGATCCGCAGCTGCGTTTGCCTGGCAATTTGTAACCTGACGCAGGTGTAGATAGGAGGGTCGATGTCGCAGGCCAGGTTTTTTTGGAAAGAAGCTTGGGAAAATGTTACCCAGCCACCACGGCAGTAATAAGCAGTGCCACGGATGTAACATTTTATCTTTAAAATATTTTTTGCCCTCAGGATAATAATGATGATGACATTTATAACTGGAGGCGCTAAGCCAAGCTCAGGGCTGCTCGAAAGCCTGACCCAACACAGATAGAGAGGCCTTTAGATGTTTCTTGAAATTCGGAGTGCATTTTATGTTGCGGTTGTGCAAAGGTCTTGGGAGAGTTCCACACCGAGGGGGCGATAGTAGAGAACAGACGTGAGGCTGCAACATAAATCCATGCGTGTGGGAAGTGATAATTTCCGATTTGTGTACGTTCACAAATGGGTTGTTTTGTGCTCTGGTTCTCCCACATGCATAAACACCCATCGGTTGGCTCAGAACATCTTTAATATACAGAGGACCGCAGAGAATGGGCAATTATTGGTAGCGCCAGATCCGTGCCTGGCTTGCTGCCTTCCCGCCAGAGGTCGCAAACAGGTTTTGATTCCTTACCCGTACCCGTACCCGGCCGCGCCAGGGTCGCAAACGGGGGTACCCGGCCGGGTACGGGTAGCCGGGTATCGGGTAGGGTACGGGTATCGGGTACCCGATTGCGACCTCTGGGATGAAGCCATGTTGCAGGCGCGGGTGGGTTGATTCTAGGAACTTGAATTGTGAGAAGAGACAAGACATTGGGAAATGAGTGACAAACAGTTACTCACCAGTGTTGACATTGTTATTGGTGTTGTACTTGAACAACTAATGGGAACCCTGCATGTTCAGCATCGTCCACTGTTGCTTCCAATAAAACGGACACACAAACACCACAATTGCAAAAACACAATAATTCGACTCGCAAATTACATTTTGAGGGTTAATTGAAAGCAGACAGTGGGTGACTGTATGAGAAGGCACGTATAGCGATGCGTCAGTGTGTGTATTGAATGGATTATTATGGTTTTGCTCGTGTAAATGGCTTCAAATTGTGAGTCTTAAGAATCTGTTCTTGTCGATTTCTGCTTGGGGTGTGTAATTTGGTCTTGTGACCCCTGCAGGTGCTACAACCACAAAAACGAGCCTGCTACAGCCTCCTATAATCATGGATAATGCGTATGTTGTAAATCATTGGCCCAGATAAATTAGACAACAATTAGGAAACATGAATTCGTTTTTAATTATTAGTGTCTTGTTTAAACTGATTGGTTGTTCCAGTGATGTGATGACACCTGTTTAAAAAAGCAGGTCAGGTGACGTTGTGACTTCCTGAGTCCTGTCCTGAAGGTGCTTGACGCAGTGTCATGCGAAATGCCGCGTATCCGATTGCTAAACTAAGTTAAGAATTTAGATTTAAAGCTTTCGTGACTGATGGTTGCTTGTGTTGCAGTTGAAACGTCGTGAGAATTTTTATTGTTTAATATTATTTTATTATTTCCCTTTTACGTGACTTTACCGAAAGAACCAATAATTAGTTAAGAGTTGTTCATAATACAGGTTTTTTTGGTTAGATCTCGTAAATATGTGTCGTTAAACCCGCCACCACCCAACATAGCCAATTCGTAAGGTTTGTCCCATAAACAGAACATGCCAATTCGTTACTAGTACAGCACACCGGTGTGTTGGAGTGCAAAGCCACAACACTTACAATCTGAGTACGACGTTTCACCAGTATTTACAACTAGCTTCAGGATACAGCCATATTTGTTAATGTTTTATGACACTTTTATATATGTACGCGATCTAACCGTAAACACCGGTATTATGGATGATATTGGTTGCGAAAGCCTACATATTAAACTTGAGAATTGATATAAAAATTAAGGTCTCACGACAGAAACTTGGCCGGATAATTGCATGGCCTAACCCAAAAATGAGTTGTGAATCATCATTTCGGCTGCCACAACCTGTTGTGTAATAAATGAATATTTTTATGAAATCACTGCCCCAAATCGTGACATTTAATTAATTGAATCGCGAGGGAACGATTCATCACAGGCCGAGAGCCCTCCCAAGATCTAATCACATTGTGATATGAGTTTCACTTAATTTTATCGCTATCATTTTCTTATATCTGGTGTTTGTTTCATTTGTTTTTATCACTTTGTCCGTGCTTTATACTACTTTACTTTATGTTACCCTGGTCTCCCTTGCCAGAGAGACCTTTAGTCTGCACCTGTTCCCACCTGGTTTCAAACCGAGGTATCGATCGATTGTTTGTATTGTTTGGCACTGCCGTTGTAAAGTGGCTGCACGCTGCAGTAAGCTTTGGCACTGGTGGTGAATGTGGAATGCGTTTGTCTGCGATGGTTGTCGTTAGCTCGACGCCATCGGCGCCTTGCCCCGGGTGGGCTTTGCGTAAGAACGCCGCAGGTGTTTGTGTTTGCGACAATCTCGCCGAGTTCGCACGAGGCCAACAAATAAATAGTCCGTGTCCGCATCCAGCTGAGTGACAGCCCATAGATTCTTCCCGAGTCCGCCACTCTAGCTCGCACGGAGGCATACCGCTTTCGCAGGAGGCGCGGGAGAACGTCCCGCCGGCAGTGCGAACGCGCGGTGGTGCATGCTGGGCTTCGTGTGAATGTGTTGAAATGTCACCTGCGCACGGTCAATGGAGAGGAATGGACGTGCATGTCAAGTTGCATTGTCGTCATCGTTAGCCGTGATCAATCCGATGCTGGCGGAGGCCGCTCCCCAAGCTGTTGCCGTCTATTATGGTCCTGCGCTGTAGCAAGCCACGTGGCACCAGCTCACGAGATGGTCTGTCTCGTTGCTCCTAGGGGACGTTCTCTTTGGCGGCGTTAGAGTTGATGGCAGGAGTAAATTTGTTCAATAACAAAGGAAAAAAAAGTACTTGACGGTCCTTTATCAAGTGTCTGCTGGGTGAGAATTTCCCACGGCACGTCGGCAATGGGGGTTTGTTTGACCGTATCTCGCCACACCGGTCAGCGCCGGTTGGTCAAGGAAAGGACCAGGATTGATTGGTACAGATATCACGACAGGTTTATGGAAGGCTTGAACGTAAGCGAAAATGCATTGCTGTGAAATGGGATTTTAAGGGTGGCTGATAACCTTCGAGTACACTGCTGTACCAGGTGTCGGTAACATAGCATGACTGGTATGGGCAGTGGTGCAAGAAATACAATGGCGGAGGGGGGGGGCACTATTACATCTTCACCCCCTCGTCGTAGCTGAACGCCTGGGTCCCTACGGCCCGTGGGCCTCGGTGCAGTTGCACCGCCTGCACACTCGACAGCTACCCCGCCGCTCGGCACCACCGAGACCTCGTACTGAACGCCAGGGCACGGACGGAGACTTGCACTTTTTTTTTTGTCGTGTGTGTGGTGATCCCAGTACCTTCACTTCACTGTGAAAATAGAAGCCCGGAGTTATTTCTGCGGATAACAACATTCCCCAGTAGCGTAGCCTCTCCCTCTCCACACCACCTCGGGTGAGTGGTTGTAAATTAACCCGAATGTGGATCCTGATGTCGGAAAGGTTAGTGGAGATGACTTCTCGTTGACTGTTAAGGAAAGTAGAGGCCGGGCTTGGGTAGGTCAACGCGTCACTCGGTGGAGATGACGGTGAATGGGTGAGACTGGTGGTGGAGGGACAGCCAAAGGAAGGGTCACGCCCGCGAGGATGCCCACCGTGGAGACGGAGCGGTGATTAAATAGCTCGTATGCAGGAGCTGGATGGATCGTTACATTACTGGACCATGGCGATTGCTTGGGGGGAGAGTGGGGCAAGGGGATTGATCACGATCGGCGAATATTATGGTTGTAATTGGTGGTTCCCGTTGATTTTTCCGCCCATCTTTAACGGAGTGTCACGAGTACAGTGTGGGCCCTGTTTTGGTGTTAATCCGCTTTTCCTGCTGTTCCCAGTGTTTGAATGGCCCGTGTTGCATAGCGACGGTAACCACGCTGCAGGTTGTGAGGGAGTCGGTGTTGGTGTGCTGCGCCGCGTGTGCGTGGGTTTGTTTGCACACGAGCTTACATGCGTGCACGTCGCACGTTCGCTCTATACAAAGAATGCGATGAAACTTAAGACGTCCACTTTGGCAAAAATGAAGAGGCCTACTTTGCTGTAGAGGCCCTTTTCATTGGCTCCTTAATGATGCTCGCATTTTGTGGTTTGGGCCAGCCAACGCGTGGCTTTGAGCGGCACGAAAAACCCATCTCGTGATTGCCACGGATAAACTATGGAAAGGCAGAAGTGTTGGCCGAGCCAAAGCAATCGTGGTAGTTAAAACATTGTGGGGGGCGGGCGTTTCCCCCGGTTGCAAAGTATGTATGTGAAACGTGCGTGATCAATGCAGGAGATTAGGGTGGAAGGTCACAGCTTTTGAAGTATGCTGCCACAGGAGAACCGGTGGACATGCGTGTACCACAACATGTTTTGTGTAGACGATGAGCTGTAGACCATAATCGAGAGACCAAAACTATAAAAGTGTTTTTGGACGGCGGCGAGCTGGGCGTGATGGTGGAAACTTTAAAAAGTCGTTGCACTCTCCTCGATTTAACAAAAGATTTCACTTCTCCATTTTGACATAAATGGGAATGTAGCAAAGTTGTAAAAATTCAACCACTCTCTCCTCTGTCTCTGAAGGACGTCCAGACTAATTTAACAACCAGCACAGCGATTATTACTTCTTTGTAATTATTGCTGTGCTTAAGTGTCAAATGTAACTCTCTGAAGGACGTCCAGACAGAATTTAACAACCAGCACAGCAATAATTACTTCTTTGTAATCATTGCTGTGCTTAAGTGTCGAATGTAACTTTATAAAAAGCCATCGGTTCATTTCTCAACTCAATGGAAGCTTTTTGGCAAACAGAAATGCCTCAAAAGCAGCGTGGACACGCCTGCCCATTGACGCACAATGCCATATGGCAATTGAAGAATTTCAAAGGGCTGCCAACGGAAGGGTTAAACATTCACCACAGTTCAACACACATGCATACAATACACAAAGATCCCCCCCACCATATAGCCCTAACAGACTATTGGGGCAAGTGCTGTTAGCGAGCACCTATGAAGGCCGGCATGGTGCACGAGGGGGTGGGTGGCCAGCACCACTGCCTGAACGCCTTTGTCTCTGCAGCGATTTTACACACCTCACCAGGTCCTCATTTGAGGCTTAGTCGATCTAGGGGAGGCCCAGGGTCGGTTCAGATAATCGTCACTGTTGTTGGCCGTTAGCAGGAATCAAACTCGAGTCGCTGGGTTCGTAGCGCAGCTACACTACCGCTCCCCACAACACACGCACACACACAACACGCAGACGCAATGCTGGGCTGCTTTCGAGAGCAAGTATGGAACGTATCCGTAAAGTATTTTTCACAAGTGCGTGTGGATACGTGCAGAAACAAACGAAAATATTGCGACGGAAAATGTAGGCAAATGAGAGGGACCATGTACAGGATCTGTGATAACGTTTCTCGGAAGTGCTAAAGAGTCGTGCAGTGCAACATTAAGCGACCATCAGAAAGTCGGCAGACAACTCGCAAGATGTGTACGCGGTTCATTTCGAAATCGACAAGTAAATGCGGAGGTTTCGCCGGTTACAAACATCCGTTCATTCGGCACTTGGCAAATGCCCACAATTACAACGGTTTCCTCTCAGTCGGTTATGGCACTGGGGCCAGCTGCTCTGTCGGCGGTAAGCACTTGCACGTTCAGCAAAACCTCACGGCTTCAGCAGCCCTCTGCGTTCCCCTTACACACACGTGTCTCTGTCGTTCTACTCATTTCCCGAGACGTGAGCGGAATCGCGTACAGGGATCTTTTATGTATCTATGTTGAACTTTATTCGCGCCGTATGTAGCCAACCGTGCTAATCGGAGTAGAAGGTTGACGACGACGATGATGGTGATGTTGGCAGATATTTCGTGTTTGTGTGTACATTGATATTGCCAGTCCACTGCTGGATCAAGCCTGGCATAACCAGGCCCTCCCCCACACCGTACAGGTCATCGGGGTTACTCGACATTACTTTATCAACCCAAAGGAAGTCGGCCTTGTATTTGAGCAACGCTTGCAAATTCACTTTTTATGACTGTGCAATGGTTTTCTGATAACGTTCCCGGCTTGCTTGATAAAATAATGGGTGTGCAGTGGAGGTGGCACCGTGGTTAGAGCACCAAGCCAGCACCCTTGGCATCCTTGGGGTTTGATTCCCGTAATTAAACCGTTTCTCTAGCGCGCTGCCAGTCAGCCATGAGATGGCAACAGGGAAGTATGTCTTGTTGAATCTGTTTCATACGTAGGCTTTCGCGACCAATGTTGTCCATCATCAACGGGGTTTTTTGGGGTTAGATAAATAAGGCCGAAACAGGAAGACTTCTTCACAAATCTTGCAAATCGCCTGGTGAAGCTGGTTGTAATCGCCAGCGAAACGTTGTACTCGAATTGTAAATGTTGTGGGTTTACTCTCCAACACACCAGTGTGCTGATGGAACTAATTGGGACACTTCGTTTACGTGACAGCTTACTAATTGGCTGTGTCGGGTGGTGGCAGGTTGATGGCACATTTATATTTACGCGACCTAAGCAAAAACATAACCTTTATTTGGATTGTTCAATCTATCTGTGTGAAGCTTTGAGCGTCACCCCCTGCTATGAATGGGCTGTCTCCAGAGTACTCCCACATGTCAAACACTCCTTACAATGGAATCTTCCAAACAGCCCAAGCAGGGACGCTCAAGAATGGGTAACGTGAAACTCGGGCAGAAGATGTAAAAAGTTTTAAATATGTTTTAATAACGTACCTTGATATGGGAGCCTTACAATTACAATCACTCAAACATGCTTGTGCAGCCTGGGTTGGATGCTTACTGGGCAAAGTTTTTCTCTTAAGGGAGGTGGGTGTTTATGGATGACTGCTGTCCCCTGGCATCGGTTAAAAATACTTTTAGTTTTTTTTTTACAAAGCTGTACAAAACCTTATTTTTGTGCACATTAGCGGAATGATTGCTCCTGTACTTGTTCCGTGGTTGAGGTCATGTGTCGAAACAAGCTGGCAAACCCATCAATTCAATCTAAATTCGATGCTATTTTTATTCAAATCAAACTCAACGATCAATGTTGCTTATTAATGGCTGGGAGTGGTGCTGCACATCAAAGGGGGTCCCCTTTTCGGGTGTTTATTTATCCCGAGTTCTACTTCCGGACCAGGCTATCATCGGTGCCGAGTAATATCTGAACCGGTGTTGAGCCTGACTTTCACTGACCGGGAATTGACCAACATGGTGAAGTATGGTCAAACAACCCCCGATGACCAATGCAGCGTGGGGAGGTATTTATCCAGTCGTGGATTGACTAAATGTGTGTGTGTAAGGTGTGTGTCATTTTGACAACTTGTTAAGTGGTTGTCTATGTACAGTGCGAAAGAAGTTCAACGTACTAAACTATTTTATTTATTTTACCAGGTAAGGCTCACCGAGCTATATAGTTCTTTTCAGAAGTGACCTGGCCACAAATGATAGCTCAACAATGTCGCTTGTCATCATGTGGAAATCTTTAGCAGCCAAATACTCTGAATGGACGTTGATTATAAATGTGACTACGGGGAGCACATGCACACTCCAAATATACAGCCGTCATGGTCGGGATCGAACCCACGAGCTCCTGCAAACCAGGCGAGGTAGTTAACATCTACTGTACACCATTGGTACCTCATTTGCCAGTAAAAAATATGATAATTGGTTTTTTAACCTTTTATCTGGCCACAAAACTGACAACTTTTTTAGGACCAATCAACTTCAAGGACAGTGCATACATTATCAGAGTTGTGTTTTTTGTTTGCATTATGACTGCAGGTATTGTGGTCTATGCAAACATGACTCCTCGTAAAAAAGGTGTCAGTTTTGTTGCCAGATGAAAGGGTTAAAAACCAATTATCATCTACTGTACATACAAAAGATTACCCCATGGTGGCCTTTATTGCTCTTTATTGCCCTCTAGTGGATAGAGACGATTTCCTCTGCATAGAGCTCCAAAAGATAGCAGCACAGCAATGGTGCAACCCACTATCGTTTTATACAGGGAAAATGCATTTGTGTGTGTGTGGCCGTTTTTGTGCGTTCCGTGTGTATCTCAATAGAGACGTCGCAACTGCACAGCAGGTACGCTGACATCGCTGGGCATTGTGGGTCGGTGTGAGGTCTCTGCCGATGTTTGACGTGGCCAGGGATCGAACTCTTCTTACTAGATCCATCGTGCAGTGTGCTGCTAATCACTGCTTGACTGCCACACTGCAATATGAGTGAAATATGTGTCTTTCTTTTAATTACTTTGTGAAATGTATATAGCCATGTACGTAAGAAGGCAGGCTGGAAAAAATACCTATTATTAACTTCTCAGAGTAACACAGCTCTCTATGAAAAACCCTGGCTTGCAGTCTGAGTGGGAAAGATTCTTGGACATGCAAACACAGAGGGCTGCTGTCCACGGATGAGCGCTGGCTTTGTGGGACCTTGTCACTAACGGCGGAGGCGGCGTTGCGCCGGACCCCAACGAATGCTGGCGCCACACGTGGGACGGACCGGGTGGGGGGGGGGGGAGATGTGGGTGCCAAGCGTAGCGCTGACTAAGAGCGCAAACTCACTGTGCTTAAGGCCTCGGAATGTTGAAACGCGCTGGCGGTTGGTCGCATTTGCGTGAACAGGGAAGCATGTTTGAATAAGCGACGCATGGTGCGCGTGCACAATGGGCATGACGCCCATTGTAACACCTGGAGGATGTGGAGCTGAGCGCACTTGCCCATGACTAGTACCATCGGAGTTAAGATCAGCCTATTGTGGAGGAGGCTCGTGAAGGACACTACTGGGCAGTTGGGGGGCAGTTGCCCTCCAGCAACAGCTGAGGGCAGATGAGCGACGCTAACAACAACGAGCGGAGTGACGTGAGAACGTCGAATGTCCACCGGCTGGAACAGGTGCCACAAAAACGAGAACTGCCATCTCTCACGATCAACCACCACATTTATTCGCGCTGCTTTCAACCTCGGGCCACGGAGAAGCTTCGTGCCCCTCGGAGCACCGTCCCGAGATCTGTTCATCCGTCCCCATGACATAGAACTGGCCATACCCGAGCGGTGTTCCTCCGTGGCTACTCCACGTCATCTGTGGAAGCCTTTCTCGCTCCGCGCACGAAAACGTTCAAACTGCGCTCCGCTATCAGAAGTCGCGTGAAAGGTGCCCCGCGCTCACTCGGACCAGTGCGACATCGTGCACGGTTTCGATTTGCACAATGTCCCCAGTATATATGTGAAGTTCCGATTCGCCTACTTCGCGATTCGTTCGTCGCGGTTTAGTTCAAGAAGCAATTATTTTCTTTACACTGTCATCGGCTGTAGTGCTTCTCGGGGCTTACTTGGGTCGCGTGAACCAATTATGTGCAACACGTTGTGTCTATCCACTGCTGGATGAGCGCCTTCCTGCACCGTGCTGGTTGAAGGGGTTATTGACCGTACACCGCCACGCTGGTCAGTGCGAGTTAGGGAATGTGGGGAGCATGGATGTGGCATTGTAGAGGTAGGGAACAAGAGTGGGTTTTTCCACTCCGCACGTCACGTTGCTAATAGGCTAACGTCAGCATATGTAACATTCTCCCATAATTCGCATATAATTCGTGCAAATTCTGGCGTACCAATTCTCACGAACACCTCCACACGCGCATCGCTGTCATGAGAATCGGGTGAACCGTCGTTTAGATGACCCGGGTTAATATTGCGTTTGGGGAATATCCCCCTGGTCACCTGGCTAAACAAGGTCAACCTGACTCGATCGCCACACGTCCGGCATCTGAGTCCGATGGCACGACTGAGAGCCGACGGCTGACATCCGCCTGTCCGTTGCTGTGCGGCACTTCTCCCCTCTCGTTCTCTCTCTCTCTCCTCCCCTGCAGTTGCTGGGCACTCCCCAGCGCAACGCTGCCATGGCTGGCGCAGTGCTGATGGGCAACCAGCACGGGCAGCACGGGCAGCAAGCGCAGCACACGCAGATGCGCCCCCTGGACAGCCCACCAACATGGTCCGGGTACCATCCTCGTCCCAATGCACTCACCACACCGGGCAGGAGGGCTTCTCATCCCCCCACCTCCCTCCCCAGTGTAGCCTGAACAAACTGTTGGGGCAAGTGCTGTGAGCGAGTAACACCTATGAAGGCCGAAACGGCACACGAGGGGGTGGGTGGTCAGCACCACGCCCGGCCGCCTTTTTCTCCCCAGTGACGATGTTTAAACACCGCACCAGGTATTAATTTGAGGCTTAGTCGACCTTGGGGAGGCCCATGACTGGTTCAGATAATCATCACTGGTGTTGGCAGCGCACTAACTGCTACGCCACCACCACTGGGCACATCCCCCCCCCCTACCTCCGTTCCCATGACATCCACCACATTCTCCGACTCTCAAGTGCTCTTGGCCAGGTACATTAACAAGAGAACTGGAATTGTCATTGTCACCATCCACTGCCATAACCATCATCATGAACCCTCATTTGTTCCCGCTTCTCAGCTCATTGGCTCGGAATCGAAATCTTTATCCTGGAGATATCCGATGAGCTATCAAGCTCCTTTTCACAGATGATCCCACTCCTCCTCCCCTATATGAACGCACTCCACACTTGGGACATTGAGGGAAGGATGGCAATGATAACAATTATGACGCTGATGATGGCGGTTGTGCTAATGATGATGATGGTGTTGATGACGACTACGATGATGGTGGTGATGATGCCCCCAAGGTCGATTGTCCTGCTTTCACACACTGGCATTTGGAGCACGTAAAAACAGAACCAACGACGATGAGACGGAATGAAGGATCAAACCTACAGCACACGTTTGTCGTGAACGGCAGCGACCTGGCGGGTGTTGTTTTCAGGCGGCAACGTCGGTGGATGCAGGTTGACATCGCCGCCACGATGTCTCCTCCACCTATGAGTGGTGGTCAGCTTGGGGTCTGTGTGTTGGAGGAGCACTCTGCCAACACTGCTCATGGTGATCCGGTTAATTTCAGGCAGCTCCCCACGATTATTTACAATGTAATTATCAGGCCCCCCCATGGTGTTAAGTGCAGTCTCCAATGCTTATTGTCCACTCTGTTTCCTCTTTGTTTCCTCTCTGTTATGCGCTCTGAAGAAGGGGCCATTGCCCGAAACGTCAACAGGGAAATATTTTTTCCTTTAAAGGCCACAGTCTTGTTGACGGACGTGTTGGGTTTTTTGTTATTTTTGTTTGTGCACCACTGCTAATGCACCTCCTTCTAGATTTGAAGTTTTCGTGACTGCAAGGATTCATACTCTTTGGTTTTTTCGGTAAAGTCACGTAGTTAAATAATAAAATAAAAATAAATGAATAACAACTGAATTAAATCACGACGTTTCGGAGGCAACACATGAAGATGGAAACTTGCGTTGCCTCCGAATTTAATTCAGTTGTTTTTTCATTTCATTTTTTACTACGTGACTTTACCAAAAAAACAAAGAGAATACACCTATTAGTGTGGTTGGCTCTGTACGGTGCGAAAGAAGTTCAACATACAAACACTGCAGTATCACAAAATAATTTAGTTTACCCATGATTAGAGTTTCTAAAGCTGCGCTAAATATTCGATGATAATAATAATGGTGATGCCCTTCCTTTACCCAGGAGAGCCTCTCGTTGAGTCTCAGGACACCGTCTCAGATCGGTCCCCATAGTGGGAAGGAATTGGCCAACTCTTTGTGAAAACCGCGTGGGACACAACTGGAGGACCCAGAGTAACAACAGCCACTAGAGGCTGCGTCTTTCACCAAAGTGTGTAAGGAAAAAAATCAACCCAATCGTTGGCCGAATCGTGAGTCCCAACGATTAATTTGCACCGCGAGGAGGTGGGAGGCAAAGCATCGCAGCCACCGATGCACGCTCCGTTTGTGAACCTGTGGTCAGTTGCGAGGGATGCATCGTTACCATGTGGCCAGCAGAGGTCAGAGTCTGCGCACTTTGACAGCGCGCGTCAAACACGTTTACAGAATGCCTCCTGTGCGGAATCGTTGCCGCTTTAAGCCGCGGTTACATTTGTCCGTTGAGTCACGTTTCCTCAATGCTTTTTTCGTGCATAGTGTGTTGTATAGCGGTACAGTTAGAACGTCCACAGAGTTGCGACGCACCATGCGGGTACCAATTTCACGACCATAAGCCGGAGGCGAACACGGTAGTTATTGCGTTGCTTGAACGCGATGATTAAACAGACACGGCCGTGTACTGCTCAACCACATTTTTCTAAGCATTTTATATATTTTTTTATTGGTCAGTTTGAAATCCCCCCCCCACCTCCGTGTTCCACGCGAGATGATACAGATGGCCCCAGTTCTCTTAGTGGTTCTAACTAGTCAAACAGGAGCACGGAGCAAAAACGCTTTGATGCAAAGCCAGATTTTTGGTGGCCAATTTTGGTGGTAAATGGCATTAATTCTGTATTAAGATGGTTGAGCATTTTTGCTCATCGAATAAGAAGTGAATAACTTTGCCCTTTAATTTAAAAAGCCTCGTTGAATCTCAAGACTCTTCTTCATGAGGGTCCTGCCATTGGAATGTTTGGCGAGTTCCGTTCATGGGTGTTTTCCGTGTGTGGGAGAGCCTGGAGAACAAAACCACAGGGAGCAAGCAAGTTCCAGATTCAAGAATCTGTTGCCTTACTTTCATGGCCCCCGCGTTGCCCAGCAGGTTTTGTGCTTTCGCAATTCGTAGTTGATCCCCCGCCCCGACCTTTGTCCCTGAAGCGTGGCTCCCTCTCCGTACTTGACCGCCACGCTCGCTGGTCAGACAAGGGAGCGTACGCGAGCAGGTACAGAAGGGCAGCGCAACACTGACCACTGGGTTGAACTACACTGCCCTCTGCTGACCACCACGTTACACAGTCCTGCAGACACAACCTATGACAACCTGACGTGCATGCTGGCCGTCTGTCTGAGCACACGACCCGGGCTCATCAACCCTGCTTCTAAGCTTCCAAGGTCTCGCGAGATCAGGTGCAAGTCCGGGTCATGTGGCAATGGACATTGTGTGCATCGTGCCAGGCTTTAATAATATGTCCCTCGCGACGAACAGCGCTCGCCTTGATCAAGCAAAGTGGAAACGCGTTTTTTTTTTATTCACTTGGCGTGTAGATGCGTGCATTCGCGTGTTGTGTGTTGGCATGTGGTGTAAATACAATATATTTGAATAATTGAGCTCCGATGGGCCCTCTGGGGCCTGCCAAGCCCCATCGAACACACGGCTCTGGTTGCGTGAGTGACTTTGGGGGCCCTTTGCTGAACAAAAAGCCCCCTTGTCTGGAACTTTGCGCTCCGCATCAGTCAGCGGAACAGCAAATTGCATTTTTGGGGGCATGCGTTTCCAAAGTGTTAGTAAACAAGGTATCATGAATTATCGGGAATTTAGAGATTCCTTGATTCTTACAAATTGACTTTTGAGGAAAGCTAAGTGGGCTTGGGCAGGACATGTCGCTCGAATGCCGATTGCCGATAGATAATAATAATTATGTTTACAATACGCCGTTCATCAAAGATCTCAAAGGACTGCACACGACACAGCGACAGACACTCAACATGGACAATAAATAACTCATTCAGCTAAAAACCGAGAAATCTCAAAATCATGAAATAAATCCTAAAATCAATTTGCTGAATTGGCTAAACGTTTAGCAGCATGTATAGAGATCACTTTTAAGACGAGCTTTAAAAGCGTCAACGGGCTCGGAGATTCCCGCGACCTCATGGGAGAGAGTTCCTGGTGAGGACAGACGATGGCGACGGCCGAGAGCAGAGAAAGACGCCTGAGAGGGGGGGCGGCCACGGTGGAGATGGAGCGATGAGATCTGCTTGTTGAGAGAGTTTGGCAGCATCGAGGGACTGCGCGGCGATGCCGTCGGTGTGTGGAAGGCTTTGTCCAGCAGCGGATAGATCATGGCTGATAACATTGTTACTTGCTTCCATTTAGGCCAGTGACTTCACACGTGGAACACTTTATCACCGTACGTAGCCAACCGTGCTAATCGGAGGTGCGAGAGAAGTACGGAACCAGAGAAGTATCGATGGTTGAATCGAACTTTAGACCGTTTGTTGAATCGCCGGAGGTGGAGGGGGGTGAATCGTGGGATTGCCAACTGTTGCCACGCGTAGAACAACGCACCGCAAGATGAATGAGGCCATCGCTCTTTGTTTATTTATCTGGCCTCTATGTGCGCGGCGCTCGGTGCTGCATGAATACAAATTGGCCACGTTACGGCCCAGTGTGTGGGACCGCCAGCGGGGCCTCCCAACCCCGGGAGATTGTGAGTTCAAACCCCGGCCAAGGGCAACAACAGGGCCCCAATACGAACGCCACTTGCCGACATGTCAACAGACGACGCTGTGCTGTTGTACGCATTGATCCCCCCCCATCGTAGGAATGTGGAATTTCCAGCCGTTGGAGGACCGTCAAAACGCCATTCCGTAGCCGGCCTCTTGCGTCTTTCCACCATCGCTTCTTGCCGTGTGCTTTGGCCAATCCCGCTTGCCTCCGCCGACAGTTGAGACGACGTCTCCGATATGCATTTGTTCCTCCGATCCACACGTGCTCCCCTTTCTGTCTCTCAACACAATTCTACGCACGCGCCCCTCCGTGCTATCTTTGTCCAGCTTCCACGATCTATCGCAGTCGGCAAGTTGTGCACTCGTCGAGCACGTTCTTTTCGGGCGCCCGCGCAGAAACTTTCAGCGTCAATTTACCCAACAAACTGTTAAGTTACAAGTCGGCCTTGATACCAACTACCGAATCCTTTTTAAGTTAAGTTGATGTTTCACCAGGTCCAGAACTCAAGAGACCAGCGATGAGTCTCATTTTGCAAGAGCAACCCGGCTCACCAAAACGACAAAAAGCTAAATAAATACGAATATGTAAACAGCCATGGATGTTTGTCCTAATCCAGGGATATTTGTTGATGCTAAAGCCGTTCTCAACACGACTGGAATCTCCGTTCCTCTTCCCGTATGGCCACTGGGTCAATAAACATCTGGCAGCGGCTGCTCTCCTCCGATGAGTAATCATCACTGTCATCATCGTCACCATCATAATAATTATCGTTTGCGTATCGCAACTGCTGAGGATGTCTTTATCATTCCTTTCCGTGCCTCCTGCTCCACTCCCATCAGTCTTTTCTGACATAACCACCGCCGTAGCAAGACAGCCTTCTGCATGTTATCCCCCGTTGACGTCCGTTGCATCTTCTGCTTCAGATTCTTTCCAGCGTCTTCATTTCAATCACCGCTACGCTTGGTTAGGTTTTGCTGCCCGCTAGCAGACCCAGTGTTCTCATCCCCGCCCCCCTCCCCCACCCAAAGTTCTTTAAGCTTCCACTCAAAGACAGAACAGAGATCGTTTCCACGGTTACAGCCATGCTGACGAAAAGCGCGCGCTTTTTTATTAAGGGCCAAAAAAAAAAATCTGCTTATTATTCAGAAGCATTGTTCCGGCCAACTCGCTATTGTCTGCCTGTATGGGGCGGGCGCAAGAATGGAGCAGTGCCGCTGAGTCCCTGGCACCGGGCGCTGGCTGCGTCGTCGGCGGTTACGTGAGTGGAAAATCAAACTCAAGCAAAGGGCAAAACCGGCAGGGCCGCTCCCGCCAGCTCGGCTCCGCACGCGTCTGTATTCGAGATTCGTGTGTGTCCCCCGCGCTTAAGTCACAACAGGCGTGTGGAACCCGTTCCCTTACCGAGGGCCGATCGGACTTTCACCAACCTTTTGCCTGGCCACACGTGAACGCAACAACAGCGACGATGACAACCGTCACTCGCCGCTAAGTGGCAGGCGATGGCACCGCGACGCTTGTGCCAGGCTAGGTCTAACTAGAGGCCACGTGAAGTGTCTAAGGCTCACAACTGGAAGGCGGTCACAGGACAGATCCAGCTGCCATGGGTTGACTCCGCTCGTTGTTGTGACTGTCGCTCCTCATCCCTCCGCTGTTGCTGGAGGGCAGCTGCCCCCAACTGCCCAGTAGTGTCCTTCATGGTCCTCCTACATAGGCCCATCTTGACACTGCTGGTACCAGTCATCAGCAAGTCCAATCAGCTCTACATCCTCCTGTACCGTTAACCAAGACCGAGATCCCCCTGATAGCCTTAACAGACTTTTGGGGGGAAGTGCTGTTCTTGAGCACCTATGAAGTTAAAACACCTCCGAATAGCACGGTTGGTTTCGGACGATGCGAAAGAAGTTAAACTACATGCGCACGCACCTCCGTCCCATCTGTCACCACAAGATGGCCTCGCGCTGAAGGAAGCGGCCGTGCGACTTGTACAAAGGATAGCGGAGCAAACAAATCTCTATAAGTGAGCCGGAATGTTAAGGAAACAATACAAATGAGACGGCGAACACGAGACTGAAATGTCCCGACTCGAATCGCAAGGCGGGCGCGAATTGTTGCCGACGCGCCGAATCGGCGGGTGGGGGGGGGGGGGTGAGGGAGGGGAGGATCACGCGACGACGCCGGAATTTATTCGCTGTCTCGGCGCCTCCCCAACGCCGGACATTGGCTCCCCGAGAGGACGCCCGGAACCCGGGGCTCGAACCTGTGCCCTCAAAAGTAGCGGGCTCGCTTGCTTCCCAAGGCCGATGCCGCCGGGCCCCCACACCCCACCCTGGAGCTGTGCCGCCACCCGGGGCCGTACCACGTGCGTGTTTGTTATTTGGCGTGGCATCGCGGAGAGAGCCGCGTTTATTTTTCTATCTCTGTTTTTGCCATGGCCTTTTTGCCCTCCCCCCTAGCCAAGTTGGCAGTGGCAGCAATGTTGCATTGCAACATTGCTGTGGAAGACCTGAATCGGCTATTTTGAGTGCTCGTGAATAGCTCGAGTGAAACCCGAGCCCGCGCGGCGGAACGAAATACGACTATTAATATAAACGTGTACGACGTTTACCAGCGTCCCGGACAGTCTGCGAGCATCAGAGAGAGAGAGAGAGAGGAGGGCCTTGGGGTTTATGGATGTGCTTGTTGTTTGTGAACCATCTCCGAATATGGAATGCATTTTCATCTTAAGTCAACGCCCGGTGTCCACCGATCGGCAACTGTTCTCGGCGGGTTGTGTGTCGGTGTTTCGGTTCGTTCATTAAAATCGATGGCGCTACGTTATAGGTAGACGCGTCGAGTTGGGCGTGAAAAGTACGCGGAGAGGCGCAAGCTTCGCAAGTGAACCGAGTAAAGAATGCGTGCGCAAGGCAGAGTCATCGTGTTCACGTTCAGGGAAAGCAAGCGGGGTTTAGGCGGGACGAGCCGCTGCGATGGGTGATGGTCGACAGTCCAGACTAATGAGTGAGTGGGAGCCAAAGTAGGGAACGCGTTCGAGAATACGTCGCACCGCGAAGCGGGAGCGATGAAATCGGCTGGGTGCACGTACCCGATGGAATGTACGGAGTTCTGTTCGTTTCCTCCGTTTCACGTGCGATTGTCCCGACGAGATTTGATCTCAAACGGTACATGGATCAAAGCGAGCCCGTCATCTCCCCCCCCCCCCCCACCGTCGTGACGGATACTGCAAGATTCGACCATGTCCGTCCAGTGCTCACTGAGCTGCATTCGCTTCCGGTTGCCGAACGAAAACATTACAAACAAGGTCGCACTCCATTACACACACCGTGCTTGCCACAAATGAACCACAATACCCTGCTCATCTCGTCAGGGACCGGCTTGTAGCTAACCATCGAACAGGGACGGTCACCACATCGCACCCTTTCAGGTGCGCTTCTGCGGCCATCTGGAACGCTCTTCCGATATGAGGAAGCCACTGGAGCTATAGAAAACTCATTTTTTTTGTAACTGCTTTTTGTGTTTAGTTTGTTATCCCCCGATTAACACGGTCGGCTACGTACGGTGCGAAAGAAGTTCAACATACTTGCATGTTGGTGGTGATGTTGATCGTGCGATGTTAAGGAGGAATATGCATAATGAGGAAGTGGGGGATGTTGATGGAGGTGATGATGGTGGTGATGTTGATGATGCAACCATCCGGAACGCTCTTCCTTCCGATATTAGGAAGCCACTGGAGCTATGCACTTTTAAATCAGCTGGATTGCAAACTTTTCTTTAGAAGTGCTTCTTGTGTCTAGTTTGTTGTCCTTACCCCGGCACCTCCGATTTGCACGGTTGGCTACGTACGGCGCGAAAGAAGTCCCAACGTATAGTTCGTACGACCCGTCCTGTCCCTCGGCGCGTGTGCAGCAAGGGCCGCAAGGGAGACAAGAACGGCAAGGGCCTGCGCCACTTCTCAATGAAGGTGTGCGAGAAGGTGCAGCAGAAGGGCACGACGTCGTACAACGAGGTGGCCGACGAGCTCGTGGGCGAGATCACCAGCAGCGCACGACTGGCGGCCGCCGCCGGGGTGAGTCGACCCCCCCCCCCCCCCCCCAGTCCTCGTAGCACTCAGCTGACAGACACCCTCCCCCCCACCCTGGATTTGTCTCCGGCTCCTCCGGTTTTTATTATATGAAGCCATTGGAGCTATGCGCCCTCACCTGGTATACAGGAGGGTCAGGGGTTATATCCCGACCACTGACGCCTGCTGTATATTTGGGATTTGCATGTCCATCTCTTGCTGTGGTCGTGTGGATTTTTCTCCGGGTCCTCCGGTTTTTCCCTCGATATTTAGAATCGACGTCACGCGTTTAGAGTTGTGGCTGCTGTCAATTTTCACATGATGATAAGCCACTTCATTGAGGTGCTGTCATTTGTGGCCGGGTTGCTTATGAAAAATAGCTCATACCTCGGTGGGCCTTACCTGGTAAAATATATAAAAATAGTTGATAATTGTAGCAACTGTCATAATAATAGCGGTGATTTCTATATCGCAGTAAACACGGCGAGCCCGTGACACGGGCGCTGAACGTACAACAACAAAAAATTTTAACGCGAGTCTTGAGTTCATTGCAGTGACTTTAGAAAAGTACGAATGTATGTACGGTCAACTTCTTTCGCTGTCGTACCTCACCAACCATGCTAATCGGAGGCGAGGGGCAAAAGGTGACTTTTGAAAGAATGAGTGTTGAATGAGTCACATTCCAGAACTGGCTGGTGGCCTGCCGCTTTAGAAGCAAGGCGTTGGTGGATCGGGCGTCTTTGTGAAGCTCGCAAACCCTGCTGGGGGCAGTTCGATGGTGGTCACAGCGAATGGATTCCTAAACCTGTCTCTCTGGAGCTTTTCGGGTTCGCCACCCTTTTTATGGATTTTCTCCGGATACTCGGGGCTTCATCCCGGAAGCCAAAACGCTTGCGATTATAATTGGCCCAAACATTCCCAATGCAGGAACCCAACTGAAAAACAAAATGTCGTTGAGCTTCAGTGAAGCTTGTGTGGGTAAATAAAGGAAATTATGAATATTGAGGGGCTAGTGCTTATAGCTTTAAATCGAAATTTATAATACTACTGTTTGAACCCGGCGACCTGGGTTCAATTCCTGGTCATGGTAAACATCAGTGGCGAGTGGATGCTAAACTGGTGCTGGTTCCCACCCCCCACCCCTCTCCACCACTCCTACCCCTCCCCCATTTTCACCAATCTATACCGGCCAACGTGGTGAAGTATGGTCGAAACAAGCCCACGATCGACACGACGTGGGGATAGTCCATCTCCTGGCGGTGTATTATCTCACAGAGCCGCAAATGGCTATGATCGTGGTGCCGACATGCGCACATTTTACCCCTTGTGCAATGAACGCTCCGTGCGTGGTTACGTAATTTGCACGGCGGGCGTGTGCCGACTGGCGGTGTCGCAGTGACAGGAGAAACTTGTAAACAAAAAAACGCCGCCTCAGCACGCCGCGCTCGGACGCGGGCGCTTGTGGTTTCGGTTATGCCGTGGTGAGGCACCTCTTGGGATTATGGTGTCCACGGCTAGCACCCCCCCACCCCCCTTCCCCTCCCCCCCCGGTCTTCACCACGTTTGTTTACGTACAAAAATAAATCAATATTTGAGGTGGTCGGCAGATTCTGAAATGCTGGGCAGAAAGTCCCCCGGGTCACCACGGTGAAGTGGATTATCGGGTTTAGGCCATTTGTAAATTGGAGCGTGCTCATCGATTAGCTGTCTCGCTGTCCTGAAGGCAAGTGCCTCATGACGCCTGCGTTCCTGCGCGTCGCCGGGTGGCAGAGACCCGCATCGTCAGCTCGAAGGACGCACGAGGGCGATTCGCGTCTCGCCGTTAAGTCACGCGCGTTTTGATTCCGCCCGACCAGACGTACGACCAGAAGAACATCCGTAGGCGCGTGTACGACGCCCTGAACGTCCTCATGGCCATGAACATCATCTCGAAGGAGAAGAAGGAGATTCGCTGGATCGGGCTGCCCACCAACTCGGCGCAGGAATGCCAAAACCTGGAGGTAAACCCGGCGCGAGTGCGTGGACGCACCTCCGATTAGCGTGGTTGGTTGTGAACGGTGCGAGAGAAGTTTAGACGTACGTACTTGGACACAATCGGCAGCGTCGTCGCTGCCGCCGGGAGAATCGGGTCCCGGGTCCCGCTCGCCACTCGCGGCATCACAGCAGGAAACGGAGGTTTTGGGTGAGCGTGGTCTTGTGAAGGAGAGAAGTTTTGTGGAGTCGCCACCCCTGGATTATCTGGGCGTTTCACAGAACTATTTGGTGTCTCTCTTTCTCTTCTGAATACGTGTCTCGTATCTCACTTATGTCTCTGTTCTAAATACGTCCGTCGTTCTCACTTTCTGAATACTTCTAATTTCAGTCGAATGGTTGTCCTGAATACGCCTCCTCTCTCGTATCTCTCTCTTGCAGCACTTCTGTATTCATTTTTCATCCCCTTGTTTTACGTCTGTGGCCCACTGCTCGTAAGTATGGGGAGCACGCTACGAACCCACCCACGGCCAACATCGATGACGATTATCTGAACCGGTCCTGGGCCTCCCCTAGCTGGCCACACACCCCCCCCCCTCGTGTGCCGTGCGGGCGCTCATTGCACTTGTCCCAACAGACTCTTAAGGGCTACACGGATAGGGTGGGGCGAGGTCTTTGTAGTGTCTAAGTTAATCTGGCACTCATCGGTGTTAAATCAAATTGAAATCCCAGACCGTGACAATTCCATTGAACTGTCATGTGGTGGTGGGGGGGGCGGGGTGCTGGATTGTGAGGAGCCTCAAATAGCCGGCGTTGTGCGGTACGTTGGTAGCGTTCGTGCGGGTGCGTTGATGACGTTCATGTGGGTACGTTGGTAATGTTTGTGCTGCTTCTGCTGTCTCCGCAGCGGGAGAGGCAGAGGAAGATGGAGAGGATCAAGCAGAAGCAGTCCCAGCTGCATGAGTTGATCCTGCAGGTGATTCCATGTAGGCCTGGTGCAGGGTGTGACTGGGGATAGTCTTGTCCTCTGTCGATGGCAGGATAATTGCGTGAAGGCTGGAACGGTGCATGAAAATGTTTGAAATGCACATGGCCCGTTTGGGCATTATGCCAAACACCGTCAGAATTTCCTGAAGAAGTGCATTGTGGTCTTAAAATCACCATTACATTTTTTTAAACAAAATGTGACCCAAGTGACAGGAGCGTCATATTTTTTTTCGTTTTGTGTTTAGTTTGTTGTCCTTCCATCGGCACCTCCGATTAGTACAGTTGGTTACGTTCGGTGCAAAAGAAGTTCACCATACATGAAGATGGTGGTGATGAGGTGATGATGTTGATGGTGGTGATGTTGAGGTACCTGCATGATGAGGAAGTGGGGGATGTTGATGGAGGTGATGGTGATGATGTGCAATAGAAGTTCAACATACATCCATGCACTGATAGTTTTTTATGTAAGTTAAATTTAGTTGTTGTGACGCGTAGCAAATCGCCTTCAAGAACCTGGTGCAGAGGAACCAGGAGATGGAGAAAGTGACGAAGCGGGGGCCCGCACACAACACTGCCATCCACCTGCCGTTCATCATCATCAACACGAGCAAGAAGACCGTCATCGACTGCAGCATCTCCAGCGACAAGTGAGTGACCGCCGTGGGAGCCGGCGCTCTGGGAGCAGCCGTCCCCTAGACACTCCACACGTGCTCACGCTGGCGGTCAACTCGCCGCTACAGCCGCCCGCTCGCCCGTCATAGACTCACTGGGGGAGAATCGCTATGCACGTAACGGACACGTGCGTGGGCACGTGTGTTCGTGGTTGGGTGGGGGGACTGCGCGTGGGTGAGCTGCTGTGCCTGATGGCCGAGCAGGCGGCCGGACGAGTTGGTGGTCTGGTGACCGGGTCAGCTGGTCGGTGCGGCGGGTGAATGGGTGCACAGGCCTAGGGGTGAGTGTGGTGGGGCACGCGTCTCACCCAGGCTGCTTCCCTCCACTCCCTCCCCATTTGTCCATCCATCTGTGCAGGTTCGAGTACCTCTTCAACTTTGACAACGCGTTTGAGATCCACGACGACGTTGAGGTCCTCAAGCGCATGGGGCTCACGTTCGGCCTGGAGACGGGGACGTGCTCGCCCGAGAACATGGAGCGTGCGCGCCTCCTCGTGCCCAAGGCCCTGCAGCCGTTCGTGCGCGGTACGACTCCCGATCCTCCCCTCGCCTCGCCACCCCACTCTGTTCCCCCGGACTCCACCCTCACCGCGTGCGTCATTTTGTCCGAGCACGTCCGACGCTGCGTTGTTTCATGAGCGTTTTTTTTCCCCTCGTCAACAAGAAATACGGGTACAAATTGTCTCTCCGTAAATCGCAGTCATAATCGGTTGACGCAAATAAAAAAAAAGCAAGTCACTTCGTGATTACACTGATGAATACCCGTGTCTTCAAAGTGTGTGAAACGTACGACCGAAAATTGTGGAACTACTGGCACATTCATAGCAGTTGACCTCGCAGTTCCCGTAGCGTATCGTTCAACGTGCATACGTACATATCGAGAGCGAGGGAGGGGAAAAAGGCGTTGAAATCACTCGCGCGACTTAATTCTACAGAAGCCTTTATTCACCGGCACACGCGCCTGGGCAACCAAGGTAGCTCTGGAAACGGAAATTGCCCGATTCCTGAGATCGCATCCTGGTGAAGCTCGGAGCAGTTTGAGCGAAGCGTCGTTAGACATTGAATCCAGTCGCGAGACGTGAGGAGGGAGGAAGGGCCTTTTTAAAATCCTTTATATTAAGTTCACTTGCTTGCTTGCGCGCTTACGACCATGCAAATCTTTCGGTCGTTTTTTAACCCACTTCCCGTGATCCAATCGAGCTGACATTTTGCACACAGACTCGTTGTGCGTGACAATTTATTTTCGTGAAAATTTTTTTCCATAACTTTACACTTTTTAGGAATTTTTTTTTATATTTAATTACCAATTGCTTAATGGTGGCAGGCAATCATCTGACCCATAGGTGGCAGCCATCTCAAGCCAGAGGACGAGCGGACTCTAGCCGCCACGCTTATAAAGGATTTATAGTGAAAAACTTAGTTTTTACGGGTTAATTTTTTCAATCCGAATTTGATCGACACTTCCGCATGTACAAATTATATCCTTGTGAACGTGAGAGTCTTGTCGGGTGGGTGGAATGGTCAATGGCAAGGAATACTGGCGTAAAGCGACCACCACCACCAGCGTGTGGCCGGACTCGACAACTTGTACGGACGGCACTCGCCGCCCCCACACCTGGCCGCGTGCGATGGTGGCGCGAGAGACGCGACCCGAATGCCGATCCGACGGACTCACCTGACGTCGTATTTCCGGCCGCTGTCCCGTTTGCAGACATGGCGTGTCAGGAGTTCGAGTCGGCCGATCAGAACGCCGCGTCCGGCCGGTGAGTTTGAGCCAACGTTCGCAGGGCCCGGCTTGCCCTGCCTGTGCAGTGTGTCTGCGGTTGTGTCGATGTGTGCGGTTTTGTCGCGTGCCGGCGAGCGCGAGGCACGGGGCTTGACGCCACGCTCGTATTTAACCTTAATTGGGCGCTGCGAGATGTTAGCTACCTCACCTGGATAACAGGATTGCTTGGGTTCGATCCCGGCTATTTTGAGGTTGCATGTCTTTCTCACCGTGGTCGCGTGGATTTGTCTCCGGGTCCTCCGATTTTTCCCTAGACATTTGGAAACATTCGTTTAGAGTATTTTGACTGCTGCTATAATTTCACACGTAATAGGCCACTTCGTTGAGCTATCGTTTATAGCCATGTAGCTTCTGATAAAGCGCTATATAGCCCCATGGACCTTATCTGGTAAAATATAAACAAACAACCCCAGGCTGGGTGTCGCAGTGAAGGGGTGGGCTCAGCTGTTGGCCAATTTGACACGGCACGCGTGGCACAGTGGCGCTATGGCGGCACCGAGTTTACGGGAACCATGGGCAGCCAATTTTTTGTATCCCTCTGCTCGACAAAGGCCTCCCCACGTTGTGCAGGACGCAGGGGGTTGCTTAGGCGTACTTCACCACGCTGGTCAGTACAGGTTGGTGGAGGGGAGCGTATAGCAGGTTGTGACGGGGGGGGGGGGCAGTCCTAGTACAGTCCAACAGTTGATTTGGCTGAGCTGCCCTCCGCTGCCCGCACCATATTTCCCGCTTGAGAAGCATTATCCAGGCTCAACCCTGCTGAGATTCAGAGATGGGGCGTATTCCGCGTGATTTGCCCGTAGGCGGTAACATCATCGTAGACAAACAGGGGGTGGTAACGTTCGAGCCAGAAGGAGGGGGAGCTCTTTGTAATGGGATAAAACGTGTTGTTCACTGATTTTCAGAAGGGGTGCCACTTTTGCCGATAAGGCATCATCAGTGTGAGGGCCGCCACACACATAAAACCATTGGGGGTTTGACAGCAGAAGGATGATGATGGGGGGTGTTTTCACCATTTGTGTATTGTCGGGGGCCGCACGTCACGGACCTCGCTAAAGGCCACCAGTGGACTGCCAGTGACCCACGGGCCTTGCAATGAAGAACACTGATTTACGGTTAGACGGGGAACTGTCATGTTGCTTGCGAGACCCCATGGGAGCCGTTCGGCTCCAGTGTGCCGGAGCCGAGCCGTTGCGTCGCGGCTAGACACGGGGTGCGGCCTGTTGGGGTGAGACGGGAGTGTGGTTGGCCGCGTGGCTTGCAGGCTGGACGGGCTGCCCTCTCCGCTGGACATCGAGGTGGACGGCGCCACGTTGGCGTTGGCGGTGGTCGACGCGGCCCCTCGCTCCGGCGGCGGCGGCCGCTCCCGCAACGCGACGCCCTTCTCCTTCCTTGGCGACGAGGAGGAGGAGGACGAGGAGGAGGAGGACGAGGAGGAGGATAGTGAAGAAGACAGCGACGAGGACGATGACTCGGACTAACCGGGTGCGCGGTTGTCACGTCTCCCGCACCGCCGCCAGTGCGGAGACGCGGAGATCACGCGGCGCGGGCGGTGCCATCCAGGCCGAGGTCACATTCACACAAACACCCCCCCTTCCTTCCTCCCCCTCCTCTCGTTGCCCGCGTTCAACTGGGGCCACGGCGAGGACCAGGTCTTTTAAGTATATCCGACCTGACCTGGGCACAGCTAAACCTGACGTGCAAGGAGACTGTTCTTCGGGTTCAACGTACCGCACACGAGGCGTCGCCAGCCGACCGCGTTGATCGCGCACCGAGGTTGCTGTTGTTGTTGTTGCGCATCCAAGAAAGCGTGGCCCTTCATGAGGGAAACGAATCTCGGGTTTCTACATCGTGTGCGAGCTCCACCCCCTAAAGGCGTTGGTGGACCGATCGCACGAACCGCCCGTTTAATCGCCTCCGCCCGCGACGTCAGATTGACGTTCGAGCGACAGCAACGTAAGCTGGCGCCACCCTCGAGCCCCATCTCTCATGCACGTGGACCTGAAGCGAAGACAGCTGCAACTCGGCCACTTCCTGCGCTCCGGAAGATGACGTGCGTCGCCGTGCGTCGCCATGGAAATGTGCCGACGTGCCGCTCCCCCCCCCCCCCCCCCCCCCCCCTGTTGGCCCCAGTTCCCTACATCGGGCAAACGAGCTCTGGTGCTGGCCAGGGTCCTCTTAATTAAAACCTGCCGTGGGTTCCAAACAACCCCCTTTTTTTTTTAAAAGCCTGTTCGGATCCGAGCAAGTTTAAATCCGAGTTGTGATTCCTTGTGTTCCTGATACAACTCTCCCGTGCGGTGTGCAGGATTCACTTAGCAGTGCGAGTGCCGCTGCCTAGGGGCGGATTTCTTGCTGTGAACAAACGCTTTTGCTTGTAATTCCCCACGTTCTTTATTCATTTGCGGTCCAGGTTTTTTTTATCAGACTGTGCAGCCCATCGTAGCTCCTTAATTCAGGCCGGTGTTTTTTTTTTATAGGTCCAGAATTTAGCGCAGGCTACAACCCTCTTCTGTTCTTGCAGTTTCCTCTTTTTTTTTCGCAGCCACACTGATGAGCTGTTCAATCATACGTTCAACACAGATCCTCGCACATAACTCGGAGCAGATACGGTCAAGATGAACGCACAAGCGTAAACTCGGTTTCGGCAATGTCTCTGCTGCGTCAGGCGGGTCTTTTAACGCGTATATTTTTATATCCAGCAGTCGACTGCCATCGGTGTGTTCCTATCTACAGCCTCCGGTCCCTTCGGCAAACGTGCAGCTATGTGGCTGATAGGGTCAGTCCTCTTTGTACCTGTGAGTCCGACGCCAGCCGTTCATTGGCCTCTATTTAATAACCACTGAGATCGTTTTATGTTGCGTACGGAAGAGCAGGGTATTTATAGTTTACGCGGGGACGACGACGTTGCGAGTAGATTGCGCGCGGCGCGTCGCTGGTGCCCGTGCGGTGACGAGCGCTCGTTGGCGAGCGCTTGCGAACGGGCGCAGGTCGCCGTGTGGCACCAACGATGCGGGGATCACGTCGATGGTGCCACCCGGCGACCTGCTCTCGCTAACGAGCGGCGTGGCCGTCCCCTCGCTGCGCGTGCCACGCTCGCACGCCCGGTCTCTCTTTAACGCGAGTCCTGCTGCGAGCACGATCCCGAACCGTTGGCCAAGTCCAAGCCCTTTGCTCTCACCCTCGTCTCGGCCGTGCTGCGTTAGCTGCGCTAGCGACGCTGGTGGCTGGATACTCGTGAGGGCCGCGTGATCGTGCTGAGCCAGCACCGCTGGGAATCCTCGGCGTGAGTCCAGGCAGTCACTCCAGCTGCTCCCTGCTGGTGGGCCGATAGTCTCGGCCCAGGCACCGACGACTACAAAAAATATAAGCATCTCCTTTTACGAGTTCGTTCCTTCACGTTACCGATCGCCGATGGGGGGGGGGGGGGGGGGAACGCGCAGAGAGCCGCTCCTTGCAGCACGAAAGGGGCGCACCTGGCACGTGTTGCGTAAGGGCGTCCTCGTGAAACGACCGCACAAGTACGTTTGCGTGCCTCTTATCCGCAGTGAACTTGGGGGACCCGTTTGCAGATGAGCAAAATTGTGGATCTGAGGAGTCGTGGTGTAGTCTGAGAAAAGATTTCTCTTAACCGCGACGTTGTTGGAAAATATGCGGGGCGACGGGAATGATTCTGCGTGCGGGACAACGCGCGCCGCAGGTGTGGTGCCTGAGCATCGTGAACGTCGGGATGAGTTCTCCACTTGGGTGTGGTTTGTGAATCCAACTCCCTCGCCGTGTCGTGCAGGCCTCCTCTTCTTATCCAAGGAAGCCATGGAGAATGGAGGTGAATTTAAGAACTGGCAACACGTTTTCTTTCTGTTATCTTTTAACTCGAGGGTAGGCGAGGAGCGCCGACGCTGGGTGATTGGGAATAGTTGCAAGATCTGTTAGGCCCTGCGGATAATAGGATCGCAGATGAGAGGAGACTCGTTGTGAGTTGATGGTCTCGCACCGTTCTCCCGGGTCGTTCTGGCGCACCACGTGTGACCCACCCCGTGCTGACCGAAAGAGGAATACGTGAGGGATGTTCGTCGACTCATAATCGATTTTTGGGGCTGATCGCGCAAGTTCGAATGTGTCTTGAACCCTCCAACCGACGCAGCCAATATATAAGTTTGACACACAAACGATCAATTACGAATGATGTTGGTCACGAAAAGCGCTGTGTGTTAAATGTATCAACTTCTACGAGGTGGATGCTTTTTGCAATTCCGTCAACTGTGCATGGTCATGCCGGTTGTAAACTAGCACTGAAACGTCGTAGCCAATTGTTACATATGTGTGTGGATCGCTCTCCCAAACACCACATCGGTGTGCTGAAGCAGTCATAAAATTGGCACGTTTGTTCTTCACGTGACTACTTAATTGGCTGTGTTGGGTGGAGGATTTACGACACAATTTACTTCCACCATCTGACCCAAAAAAACCATCGTATGAATCATGATATTGGAAGCCTCCGTGTTAAAGGGGGGGATGTTGGTGATTTATGTCGTAAAAATATATATGTAAGAGTTTCATCCCAAAATTTATCCTAAAAACCAGCCATATTTGTAGGTCTGCGTGCATGCTTGATGCGTACCTCAGCCATGCAACAAACACTGTTCATCACTGCCGTCCGTTACGATTTTTACGATCGTTTGTGTTAAAGCTGCGCCTAATCAATGCCATCCTCTCCAAGACTGCGGGTTCTACCCCCACCCCCTGCCCGCCCGCCTCTCCAATAGGAGCCGCTGACAAGACGATTGGAACCTCTGCTCCTGTTTACCGAGAATACATCAAGCACTTTGATCCGCCGCTGTTACAAAAATACGGTGCACCGTGCGCGCCGCCATCTGACGTTTGCTGTGCAGGCGGTTTGTCTGCCGTCCTACGTGGCAGTTTCTGTTTTTGTGATCCCTTTGGGTTTTAAAGCGAAGCCGAATTGCTTTTCCAAGAGTCTCGGCAATGGAGGGCAGTTGCAGAATCACCGTGTGTGTTGTGAGCGCGTTTGGAGCTGTGTGGGGGAAAAAAAGGAGAGGCCAGATGAAGCGTTATATAGTAATCGGTATTCTAGTCAGAATATTTGTTTACCGGAGGAATCCGATGACCTGTAAAGATCTTTGTTTCGCAGATGTCCAGTAAACTTATGCTAATTAATAACTACAGTAGCATCAGTTGTTTTCCTGAGAGCCTCAATGAGTCTTTTCCTGAGTCTCACAAATCTGGCTGTCGCCTGATGAAGCTAGTTGCAATTACTGGCGAAACGTCATGCTCAGATTGTAAATGTTGTGGCTTGGCTCTCCCAACACACTGGTGTGCTGTACTTACTAATTTGCTGTGTCGGTTGGTGGCGGGTTTAACGACACATTTTTATATTTACGCGATTTAACCCCCAAAATAAACCTATTATGAATCTTCTTGGTTCTTTCGGTAAAGTCACGTAAAAGGGAAATAATAAAATAATAATAAAATATTAAAGAATTCTCACGACGTTTCGGCCACAACGCAAGCAGCCGTCAGGTGAAGAACAGGTCTGTCAGAAAGACAGCGTCTATTTTTATTTTATTATTTCCCTTCTACGTGACTTTACCGAAAGAACCAAGAAGATGAATCCCTGCAGTCACGAAAGCTTTAAATCGAAACTATTATGAATCAATGAGTCTTAAAAAATATATATCAGGCTGGTCCCGCTACTTTAGGATGTTTGGCCGGTTCCCATTAATGGCGGTTTTTGCTTCATTTGGAGGACAGCGGTGAAAGGCCCAGTACTGTCATATCCCCTCCTGGTGACACCTCGGCCATACGCCTACAACACCTGGCAAGCCCCGGTTCCGACAGGCTTAACCCCCACCCCCGGCTGTGCTTGTGAGAGTTAATAAGACCGAACCCTGCTCGATGTGCTGTTTGCGTCGCTGTGTTTTGGCCAAAGCTGTGATGTAGTGGCATCGTTAAGTGGGTCATTGTGTGAGCACCACATGATCCAGACATTCCCATCCATGAATGTCTCAAATTATGACGATAAGGCTTCAAACATCCACTCGGGCTTGTTGTACACGTTCATCTTTATCCGAGTTTCGTCCAATTATTGAATCTGATATCACTTTCTGTACGTGTGCACTAACAGTGGTCAACTGCCAAGGTGATTGATTACACTTGTAATCAACGGACGCTGTACACCGCGGTGGCGAGATGTTAACTACCTCGCCTGGTACGCAGGAGATCGTGGGTTCGATCCCGACCCTGACGCCTGCTGTACATTTGGAGTTTTCAAGTTCTCTCCGTGGCCGCGTGGATTTTTCTCCGTGTCCTCTGGTTTTTTTCCCCTCCACATTTAGAAACACGCCTTTCGAGTATTTGGCCGCTACACATTTCTACACGATAAGCCACTTAGTTGAGCTATCATTTGTGGCCAAATCGCTTGTAAAATAAAGCTAAATAGCTCAGTGGATAAAAAAAAGTTTAGTATATTGTCTCGTGTTGGTTGTCAGTCTGGACATTGTGTTTGTGTCCAGAGTCTGGCTCTTGGTACCGTTAAGAATATCCGATGCGATTCCTGCCTCAAACACACCCGTGTCATGGCGCAAAAGTTATCTTTGCCAAAGCAGTTTTCGTCTTCCGTCAAAAACCCGCGCCGTGACGCCGATGCCCCCCCCCCCTCCTCCTCCTCACACCCCCCCTCCTCATGGACCCCCCCCCCACTGCGTTGTGTGCAACACGGCCCATGTGCGCGGTGCTCGGCCATCGGCGTCGATCCAAGGGGGGGAGGGCAATGGGTGATCGATTGCCCCCCCACCGAGACCTGTGATGAGTGTCACTCGTGTGTAGGCTGCGCGTCGCGTTTAGTTAATCGACTAATTTAGATTCTCGTGCGCAGGACACAAACGCACGCTCGTGTGCCGTGTGCGTGTTAGCGAGCCGTCGTGTAGCGGTGAGCGCACTGCTCTTCGGAGCCGGCGACCCGAGTTCGATTCCCGCTCACGGCCAACATCGGTGACGATTATCTGAACCGGTCCTGGGCCCCTTGCCTAGGTCGACTCAGCCTAAAATGAGTACCTGGTGCGGTGTGTAAGCATTGCCATTGGGGGAGATGAAGGTAGCCGGACGTGGTGGTGGCCACCCACCCCCTCGTGTGCCGTGTCCCGGCCTTCACAGGTGCTCGCTCACAGCACTTGCCCCAACAGTCTGTTCAGGCTACATGGCTGGAGGAGGGGGCAGCGAAGGGGGGGTTTTTGTAGTCGACCCGTGGGTCTGAGAGTTGACGTCCTGGGATTTCTTTGGTGATTGCGTGCTAGTTTGTGGCAGAGGTCGCAAACGGGTTTTGATTCCTTACCCGTACCCGGCCGCACCAGGGTCTCAAACGGCTACCCGTGCCCGGCCGGGTACGAGTAGCCGGGTATCGGGTAGGGTACAGGTATCGGGTACCCGGTTGCGACCTCTGGTTTGTGGTGTGCTCCCTCGGGACTTGTGGAATGCACAGACACACGAGAGACAGAGAACCAGTACGAGCGCCTTTGGGTGGGTGAAACGAGACGCACAAGTAAATTGCAACAACGAAACCGTGCCCGAAGCATTCACCTCGTCATCGCTGTGGTGGTGGTGGGGGGGGCTACATCCTTTGCGTACCGAGTGTTGACCCTTGCCAGCCTTAATCCACCGAGCCGCCAGAGAGCCTCTCGAATGGCCCCATAATCTCAGTATCCACACGCACAAGACGTTGCTGGGGTTTCCCCCCCAACCCACCCTACCCCTTGCCATAAGAAAAAGTCGTCTAGCACTCGGGAAATGCGCGGCCCGTGCGTTTGCGCTCTGATCTTGGCGCCGCGTTATCTCCGAACAAGGGCAACCCACGGGAGGGCTCGAATCTTCTTTTGTGTCGGCGTGTTTTTACTCTTGTGTGGGATGCAATCGAATATCATCCCCCCCCCCCCCCCCCCGTGGGTGAATTCCGCGTGCGTGTGTTCTAAAGCGAGAGCTGCCAATGTTAATGTAGTCGATGGTATAATTGTGTTATACTCCACGCTGCGTTTGTGATTTGTGTTGCTTTTTATGATTTGAGAATTTTTAGTAATGTTACCCCATTGAAACGAATCGTAGCCACGCTGGTGGTTGTGGTTCACAATGTTCTGCTGACATAGAAGGCAGGCACATGGACGTGGTGTTGTTGTGCGCGCGCGCGCATATATGTGTCGCGCTTAGCGCGCTGCACAAGGAATGCGGCAACACCATTGGCGATTATCTGAACCGGTCCTGGGCTTCCCCTAGGTCTGCTTAGCCTCACATGAGTACCTGGTGCAGTGTGTTAGACCGCCACTAGGGAGACAAAGGCGGCCGGGCATGGTGCTGGCCTCTCACCCCGTCGTGTGCCATTCCGGTCTTCATAGGTGCTACTCGCTAACAGCACTTGCCCCAACAGTCTGTTAAGGCTACACGGGAGATCTTTGTCTTGTGATGCATATTTTCTATTTTACCGTGTCTGCCATGTTGCGGTTGTTGTATCTACAAGATTCTCGCTATTGCCAAGCCTCATGTTGGAAGTATTGTGCGATTCAATCGCGTCTTCCCCAGGACTAAGCCCTCCTCCGGCAGGCGCAGACGATTTGTTCGGTTGCACCCAAATTGGCTCCAAAACTCGCTCGTAGTCCACAATGCGCAAAGGCAACAGCAAACGACAAAAAACACTTTAATATCGGTGTCACGATGCATCGCTTCATCGACGTTGAATGTTCGATTCTTAACCTCGCGACACGTCTGTTCCTGTTTGCACGGTAAGAGTCAAATGTTCCGTGGGTTTTGAGCAGTGTTCTTCATTGGGGGAGCGGTGGTGTAGCGGTTCGTGCGCTGCGCTTCGAGCTCGACAACCCGACTTCGATTCTCGCTCACGGCCACCAAACACCATTGACGATTATATTGTCTGAACCGGTCCGGGCCTCCTCTAGGTCGACTCGCCTCAATGAATACCTGGTGTTTCAACCCAGCTAATATCCGTGCATAGCCTTGTTGGTGCCCCTTCAGACGCTGTCTTTCCGACAGACCTGTTATTCACCTGAGGACGGCTGCTTGCATTGTGGCCGAAACGTCGTGAGAATTATTTTATTATTTTTTATTATTTTATTTTTTTCCCTTTTACGTGACTTTACCGAAAGAACCCAGAAGAGTAAACCTTTGTTTGCCAGTCTTCCACACACCCCCCCTCCTCCTCCTCCCCATTGAAACGCAAACGTCATTACATGCCGCACGCACCTGATGATTGTTAAAACTCACCCCGCGTTGCCCCCCGTTACGCGCGGCAGTTGAGGGCGACTTTTGTTGATCTCTGGCTGCGTGCGGTTTAATTGGTGGCCGACTCCGTGGTTGTTGATTCTCACCCGCCAGCTCGCTCAAAGGGACGAGCTTCGGTGGGTGCAACGTCCCACCCCCCCCCCCAAAAAAACAAAAAGCCCTCCTCGAGAGGGGGGGGGTATGGAGGCTGGGGGATGTCACGGCCAGTGACTCGTAACGTCAGCAAAAGCCCCATTGTAAAAAGTCTGATAACAAAAAACAAATGTACAGGCTGGGATCTTGACGCGTGTTTATACGGTAGATTCCAAAGGACTATTAGCGTCTCGTTGCGCTTGCAACTGAAGATGCTGGAGTGAAACAGTCTGCATGATTTGTCGAGGAGGGTGAGGGAGTGAGGATTTCGGGTCAGAGGTAGATGACACGGGGGGCAACTTGTGAGCCTGGGGTTTGAGAGGTGTGGGGGAGTCGTCGACACACGGATGGCTCCTCGGCGGGAGTTGTTTGCCTGACCCTGGGTGCCAGGCAGACGAGAATTTGCCAAACACACAGCGAGCGGGAACTGTTTCGTTCGCTTTGAAATAAACCAAACATTATTTCTGGATCGTCTTCTTCTTGTTGTGCAGAAGGTGTTCATGGGGAACTGCGGGTGCGTTATGCAACCGTAGAGCCATTTCTTTTAATTCTGTATTTTATAAAAACTACAATATTTCAAGAGCCACAGCACGCGGTGACTACGAGGACTCGTTCACAAACAACGTCTCGCGAAGCGCCGCCAGTTCCCTTTTTATTAAAGAGCGTGGCTCGTTCGCTCCGAGGCCCGCAGGCTGTCGACCGCCCCGCGCCCCCAGAATCTCGGGGCCGGCGCGCGGTCCACGTGACGAGTCCGTGCGGCACGGAGGCGTCACGGGGACCCGCACAGCCCCCCGCGGCACCGGTAGGCTTCGATGTTCAGCCAATGTGGCGTCATGCCGACGACGCTTGAGAGGGAACTAAATGAGGGCGAGTGGGGGGGGGTTGTTTTTTTATATGCCTGCCCCCCCGTGCCCCGTGCCACGACTGATTTTTGTTTGAAAATTCGTGGAGGCAACGTTGAGAAACTCGCCCCCCCCCCCCCCCCGCCCCCCTTTCATGAGTAAAACGAGAGACCTTGCTGCAGAACGATAAGTGAACGGCGCAAGTGGAGCCAAGGGGAGTGAGTGCGCGTGTGGTGTGCGGTGATGCGAGCATGTTTTGTACCTGCCACATTGCAATATGTACGCAATTGAATACACTGACGACCAGGGTGGTGTGTGTGTGGCGTCAACAATAAACGTTTTCTAAACATTTATTTTGTGTTGCGGACAATTTTGTGATTTATTTACATGTTTATATTTGGAAGTCGAATTATGTCTGAGAACTTCATTATTCACACGGGGTCACCTCTACGCGCTCCGGCTCGGTTTGAAATTTAACTCCATCTGTCCTCTGGCAGGCGCTCAGACACTCGATTTGAATTCACGGTCAAACTGTCGGTGCCGCGTGTAAAGATGTTTGGTGAATCTCCTGGTCACTCGGAACAACTTTTGAGGGTCTGCAGAAACGAGCGGCTTTCACGCATAACAATCTGCGGGTGGCTTTTATGGGATCTAATTGTGCGCTCCGTTGCACCCGAGTCTCGCTCCTAAACTTGGTTCTTTCGGTAAAGTCACGTAGAAGGGAAATAATAAAATAAGAAAAATAAAACATAAAATTCTCACAACATATAATAAATTGTTTTTATTTGTATTATGTTTTATTTTATTTATTTATTTCCCTTCTACGTGACTTTACCGAAAGAACCAAGAAGATGAATCCCTGCAGTCACGAAAGCTTTAAATCGAAATTTACATTATATCATCCAACTTACGTGTTCATTAAAATTTTACAATTATTTACGATTGAGAAACGAAGGGGTGCAAGTCTGTAGTAAGTAAAGCTTTAAGAAGCACTGCTCTAGCATATCCGTACT
>NC_083835.1:2751430-2861542 GCF_015708825.2 Lethenteron reissneri
ATTTTTCTATCTACTCAACTTTACCGAAAGAACCATAGAATATGTATTCGAATCTCAACTCCCAGTGCGTTGCAGATAATAACTGGCGGTTGTTGTTGTTGGTGTTCATGTCGCAACAAAACACCGCAGATATTTCTTGTTTCTTGACTGCCAATTTGCACGACAATTTAGATTCGGAATTTTTTGTTATTATATCGTGCAGAGTCGCATCCCCCCGTGCACCCCACCCTCGTTCCACACCCCCCCCATGTGCCCCCACCCTCTCCCCCGTGCACCCCACCCACGCCCCCCCCCCATGTGCCCCCCGTCCTCTCTCCCGTGCACCCACCCACACCCCCCCCCCATATCCCCCACCCCATCCCCCCGTGCACCCCACCCTCGCCCCACGCCCCCCCATGTGCCCCCACCCTCTCCCCCGTGCACCCCACCCTCGCCCCACTCCCCTCTGCCACTAAGCGCGTGTTCTGACCGGCTGATTGACGGTCACGTCAGTCCACACGCAGCCAGCCGAGGGTGGCGGGAGGGCATGGGGAGATTGTGCTCAGCAGAGCGGCCGGGCTCCAGGGAATTCTGGTCTGTGGCACTTTAAAAGTTACTTAAACTATTTTTTTTTTTTTTTTATTTACCAGGAAAGGCTTCGCTTGAGCCACGTACATATTTTTTTTCCGGAAGCGACTTGGCTATCACAAATTACAAGCTTAACCAAGTGTCTGATATAATCATCACGTGGAAATGTCTAGCGGTAGTCAACTGCTCCGAACGCGTGATGTTGATTTTTTTAATGTGGAGGGGGAAAAATCGGAGGATCTGGAAAAAATCCACGCGACCACGGAGAGAGAGAGACGCAAACTCCAAATATGCAGCAGCAGGCGTCAGGTTTGGGATCGAACCCACGACCTCCTGCATACCAGGCGAGGGAGTTAACATCTCCTAGCCACCGTGATGATGAGAGAGAGACGCAAACTCCAAATACAGCAGCAGGCGTCAGGGTCGAACCCACGACCTCCTGTATACCAGGCGAGGTAGTTAACATCTCATAGCCACCATAATGATGATGAGAGAGAGAGAGAGACGCAAGCTGCAAATAACTGCAGTGGCGTCAGGGTCGAACCCACGACCTCCTGTACACCAGGCGAGGTAGTTAACATCTCCTAGCCACCGCGGCGACTTGGTGGTAGTTGATTGATTTGTTTTGGTTCGGTGTGCCGCCAAGATCGGAGCAGGCTCGACATTGCCCACCCGCCCGTGCCTTGGAATGACGCGGTGGGAGAAGCGCCACGAGTCGAGATTGAAGAGTGATCGGAAACCCTTTGGGACCCGCGCACCGTTACCAATAACCCAGCGGGTTTGAGCAGCTGAGATACCGCGCGTGACTTTTACTCTCGAAACTTCCCCAAGCGTCTTCAGACAAATCCAGAGCAGAATAAAAAAAATCCGCGAAGTCAACATCGTGATGACAGAATGTGAATCGTTTATTTGGACTGCGGGAGGAATCCGATGAGTTGCGAAGCTCTTTTTCCCAGACATTCAGTACGTCGTCCAACCAAAAAAAATCATTAATTACGGATCATAATATTGGTTGCGAACATCGACCTACACGACCTAATGGCAAATCCATGCGCGTCTTATTTACCCCAAATTATTTTCATTCTCCAGTTCGATCAGCATCGCTTAGGTGAAGCGTCCAATCACAGACCTCGCAAACCAGTGCTAAGAGACTGGATGCCATAGAACTATGCAAGATCCCTTCAAGTGATGTACATATGGATATATATATCGATCCACACACGAGGGAGCACGTGTTTCCACACACTGCACGTGACGTGCGTGTGTGTTCGTCGTATTGCTGTTAAAGATGCTCCCCATCTTATGCTCCATAAGAATCGATATTGATTGACGAATCTGTGCATCGTTTCAACCCTTTGAAAAGGCCTCTATGGCCAGAGCCAAACTACAGTGATCTGGCTCGATATGAAGTGCCGCTTGTCCCGAGGTTTGGCATGCGATATTATACAAAGTAAACACAGATGCCTCACGGGCCGAATGTCACGATCAACACGTCTGTAATGACTCAGTCGAGTGACTCAGGGAGCTCGCGAGGTAAATACCAGAACGCCAAAGCCAGCTGTGATTAAACCACGTCATTTAAACAAACGCACTTTTTAAATTCTGATAGCCAAATTGAGACCACATTTTGAACGACTTTTTGTTTATTTTCTTTCGGTAAAGTCATGTAGGTAAAAAACGAAATAAAATTAAAATGAAAACTACTAAATTAAAACAAATCACTGTGATTTTTTTTATTTAGTGGTTTTCATTTTAATTAAAAGATTTAGTTGTTTTCACTTTATTTAAAATGAAAAATAAATAAAAACAAATCACAGCAATCTGTTTAATTTAGTTTTCATTTTATTTTGTTTTTACCTACGTGACTTTACCAAAAAAACCAAAGAGTATATGGATCCTTGCAGTCACGAAAACTTCAAATCTACGACTCTTTGTTTCATCTTCTTGGTTCTTTCGGTAAAGTCACGTAGAAAGGAAGTAATAAAATAATAAATAAAACATAATAAAACAATTCTCACGACGTTTCGGCCACAACGCAAGCAGCCGTCCTCAGGTGAAAACCAGGTCCGTCGAGGCGACAGAGTCTGAATGAGACTCTGACGGCTGCTTGCGTTGTGGCCGAAACGTCGTGAGAATTGTTTTATTATGTTTTAGTTTATTATTTTAACTTCCCTTCTACGTGACTTTACCGAAAGAACCAAGAAGATGAATCCCTGCAGTCACGAAAGCTTTAAATCGAGACTCTTTGTTTGTTTGGTGTTGCTGTGTGCGCTCTCAATGGTGACCGTTGCTCGTCAAGTTTCAAGTTTGTTTTGTTTAGCCCAGGCGGTGATGAACCCACTCGAACAGCTTCGAGTCTCATTCGCAAGAGTGACCTTGGTCACGTAAACATTGGCACTCATTGACATCGTGAGAATTGTATTTTATAATGTTTTATTTTTATAATTTTATTATTTCCCTTCTACGTGACTTTACCGAAAGAACCAAGAAGGTTGCATTTATGATGCCCGCGTGATGAAACAAAACACGCGCCTTCAAATGCGCTTCTGTGGCCGTCTGGAACGCTCTTCCTTTCCGATATTAGGAAGCCACTGGGCGCCACGCACTTTTAAACCCTCGAGATTCACAAACTCGTTTCTTTATAACTACTTTTTTCTGTTAAGTTTGTTGTCCTTCCCCCAGCACCGCCGATGAGCACAGTTTGGCTACGTACGGCGTGAAAGAAGTTCAACATACCGCACATACCATGCGAGGTGGAGCATTGATGCACGCAGCGCTATCAACCTGACCACACGAGTTTTGATTCCTGGCCACGGCTAAAATCAGTGGTGAGTGGTAAACGCTCCTGATCTCTCCCCCCCACCGCCACACTGCACCACCCGACCTTGATAATCGTGGTGAAGTATGGTATTTTATGTATATATGTATAAACAAAAAACACTACAATGGCCAACATGGCATGGGGGAGGCATTCATCATCCATTGGTGGATTGAAAATGGCTTCAAGTTCAAGTTCATTTATTAGGTATAGCCCTGTGAGCCATTCGGCTCTTGAATCGGGTGCAACCGCAACAAACAAAAACATGAACAAGAAAACATCTTAAAGTGACTATGCGACTATGTGTATTTAGATATTTACCCTTCAACATGGCACTTCTCGTGTGTATAAGGATGATTTCAATTATACTCATTATTAATAAAATACCGAATATTCTGAACAACAACAAAAAACGCCGCTGCACTTTTGAGACAGCCGTGGCTTCATCGGTGGGAGGTGGTGGGGGGGAGGCTTAAATCCACGATTGCAAACCAGATACCCAGAGGTTCCGACTCAGAGTTCTGAGCCCTGAGCCCCCTCGCCTTCATCTAAGTTGTCTTGTGGTTACATTTCGATTTAAAGCTTTCGTGACTGCAGGGATTAATCTTCTTGGTTCCTTCGGTAAAGTCACGTAGAAGGGAAGTAATAAAACATATAAATAAAACATAATAAAATAATTCTCACGACGTTTCGGCCACAACGCAAGCAGACGTCCTCAGGTGAAGAACAGGTCTGCCATTCAGATTGTCTTTCTGACATACCTGTTCTTCACCTGAGGAAGGATGCTTGCGTTGTGGCCGAAACGTCGTGAGAATTATTTTATTATGTTTTATTTTGATTCTTTTATTATTTCCCTTCTACGTGACTTTACCGAAAGAACCAAGATGATGTCTTGTGGTGTTGTTGTTTGACTTGCATCTCACTGGGATTTTTGCACACAGCGTTGGTGTACGGTGCTTTGTCTGCAATATTTTGCTGTCTTCTCTTGGATTTTCTGTTTGCACTTAGTCACATAGTCACTTAAGATGTTTTCTTGTTCATGATTTTGTTTTTTGTTGCGGTTGCACCCGATTCAAGAGCCGAATGACTCACAGGGCTATACCAAATGAATGAACTTGAACCCAGCCACCGTTTAAAATCCGCCTGCATGCTCAGCGATGCAGCGTCGGGTTTATTTGGAGATGGCGAATGTCTGGGATTTTAAAAAACCCAGCTCCCAAAAGAAGTGTTATCACCATCGGAGCCCCCTCTCGCCGAGAGCCACCTTGCATTTGAGTTAAATGTGTTTCGGGAATAAAGCGTCGCCACCGGAGTAAGCCTCCTTCGAAACTCTTCATGGGGCTACGTTGAACCGGTGTCCCTGTATTAAAGTATCAAATAATCACAGGAGCGTCAAACGAAAGTGCATTGGGTTACGCCTGTTCGCGCAAATACAATACACAAGACAGTTAGGGGGTTTGTATTTGTATTTGCTTTGTTTGCGCGGAGGAGCGGTAAGAGCGAAAAATGGTTTACTCAGCTACATCATGGGTCCTCCTTTTCCAGTACCAAAATATGCGAATAGGTTTTCCCATTTTTTTCTGGCAACAAAACAGGCGTTAAGATGTTAAAACACCAAACTGAAACCTTTTACAAGGAATCATGTCTGCATTAACCTCGATGCTTTATTTTATTTCTACCTACGTGACTTTACCGAAAGAGCTAAAGAGTATGGATTCCTGCAGTCACGAAAGCTTCAAATCAAGGTAGTTGATGATTTCGATGTAAAGCTTTCGTGACTGCAGGGATTCATCTTCTTGGTTCTTTCGGTAAAGTCACGTAGAATGGAAATAATAAAATAATACAAATAAAACAATAAAATAATTCTCACGACGTTTCGGCCACAACGCAAGCAGCCGTCCTCAGGTGAAGAACAGGTCGGGAAGACAGTCTGAATGTTCTCGACAGACCTGTTCGCCACCTGAGGACGGCTGCTTGCGTTGTGGCTGAAACGTCGTGAGAATTATTTTATTGTTTTATTTTTATTATTTTATTATTTACATTCTACGTGACTTTACCGAAAGAACCAAGAAGAGGTAGTTGATGATGTTAAGCCACTTCGACGAACCATCATCGTGTGGAGCTAGATCGCCTCTGAATAACGAGCTCATAGCTCAGTGGGCTTTACCTGGTCAATAAAATGAGTGTTCATACACGTGGCAGGAACGCGTCGCGCCCGGAGGGAATTTCACGCGTGCGAGGGGGCAACACGCTATTCCTATACGGACTCAAAAGGTGGGGTCGGCATTTCTGCTGCACCGCCGTCTCCTGGCGAACCAGGGGTACGACGCCTCCTGAACGCCCACGGGAATGGAGTTTCCTACCATCTGTGTGTGATACACCAACCATCGGTGCCGGTGCAACCCCCACAGTGCTGGACCACAGTCCGGTTAAATATCCATTTTATATTACGGTATTGTTTATGTGTGTTTTTAAAAATAACATATATTTATCAAAACTGGTAATGCTTCAATGTCTGGTTTTAAATCATGGGTGGTGCCAGCCAAGTCAAATATAATAGGCGACGTTTCGGGCAATGGCTCTTCTTCACATCACATAGAAGCAGAGGATACAAAGTGGATAATTGTAATAAGAGTTAATAATGACCTAGGGGAGGGCCCGGGACCGGTTCAGATAATCGTCACTGGTGTTGGCCGTGAGCGGGAATCGAACCTGTGTCGCCGGGTTCATAGCGCAGCGCGCAACCGCTACACCACCGCTCCCCCCCAAACACACTGACACACACACTGACACACACACTAACAAAGATCCCCCGTGTAGCCTTAACAGACTGTAGGGGCAAGTGCTGTTAGCGAGCACCTATGAAGGCCCGTGCGGTACACGAGGGGATGGGTGGCCAGCACCACGCCCGACCGCCTTTTTCTCCCTAGTGGCAATGATTACAGACCACACCAGGTACTCATTTGAGGCCGAGTTGACCTAGGGAGGCCCGGGACCGGTTCAGATAATCGTCACTGGCGGTGTTGGCCGTGAGAGGGAATCGAACCCAGGTCGCCAGGTTCATAGTGCAGCGCGCTAACCGCTACACCACCATCCCCCCCCCCCAAACACACAGACACAAAGCTAAAGACAAAGCTTCCCCATATAGCCTTAACAGACTGTTGGGGCAAGTGCTGTTAGCGAGCACACACACACAGACAGACAGACAGACACACTGACACAGACACTGACACAGACACAATCGACTCAGCTGACGCGCAAGAGTGCACGAACGAGGGAACGCCGCAAGCCGCGTGCACGCGCGTTGCCTCGCCTCGCTCACCAGCGTGAAGGGCGTGTTGAGGGTGGTGATCATGATGTCGGCGATTGCGAGGTTCACGATGAACATGCTGGTCGCCGACTGCATCCGCTTGTTCTTGATCACCACGTGGCACACGAGCGCGTTGCCGAACAGCGAGATGACGATGATCACCGAGTAGGCGACGATGAGCAGCGACTGAACGGTGAAGTTTTGCGCCTCGGCTCCGTGGCGCAGCGATCCGGTCATGTTGTCGAACGAGAAGACGAGCGTGCTGTTCACGAAGGCTCGAGGCGACTCGTTGAACATCATCATGCCGATGTCGAGTGGCGCTTTGGCGCTCCTGTTGGCGCGCGCCGTCGTGAAGTCCACTCTCTGAAGCATCTTGAGAAAGTATGGGACGGTGTTCCGCATGTACTCGGTCATCGTTGATCTGATGATGCTGCTGCTGCTGCGTTGAATATAAGCGCGCGTTTTTGTTGTGTGTGCGCGCGTTTTGTAGCTCGTCGCGAATGGGTTTATGTACGGGGTTGTTTTGTATTGATGTGTGTGATGTGTGTACAGCACTTGTTCGCTAACGGCACTTGCCCCAACAGTTTGTTACGGCTGTACGGGGGATCTTTGTCTTTGGTGTCCGCAGGTTGTAGCTAACGCGGCGTGTACTGGGTTGTGTGTGTGTTGGTGTGTGTGTGTGTGCGTGTATGTAGCTTCTGTAATGCAATATATACGGTGTGTGTATGTCAGTGCGAGTGTGTGTGTCTGTGCAGTTTGCAGCCAATGCGATGTGTGCGAGGGATCTTAGTGTGTGTGTGTGTGTTTGCGTGTGCATCCGTGTTGGGCTGTGTGTTGTTGTGTGTGTCTATTTTGTGTTTTAGTGCGTGGTGTGTTGGAGTGGTGGTGTGTGTGATTGGATTGGGGTGTGTGCAGTGTGTGTGTGTGTGTGTGTGTGTGCAAAACAAAGTAACGTCCTTATTCGAAAGCCTCCTGAATTACAAACGTAGTTTTTAAATTATGCTTTTTAAAATTACAGCGATTATATATTCGTCTATGAAAACTAATTTCTTCAGTGAGAATTTTTTTATGATAATTACAGAACCATATAATTCACAATATCCAATTTAATTTTCAGTGAAAGTAAAACATTCTACTTCATATTTGCCGCACACGGCATAATTGTTGGTAATCTGTTTCGCGATGTAAGCAAACAATCCGTGTATATGTTACACAACATTACAAAACACTGACATTTACACTTTTACACTTATTCCCGCCAGCAAGCCTACACTGCGAACGGGAAAAAAGCCGCTGCTGCTGATGATCATTCAGCCGCTACTGCTGATGAAGGTTATTCTTTTTAAAACTCTAAAGCACCCGTAGCAGGCCATTTAAACGGAGCATCCGCCCGTTATAACGCTGCTCTAGGACACGCTGGCGAGCGTGAGTGGAGGCTCGGGAAGCATTGCCCTGACATTTAAATACAAGAGATTCTGGCTGGGGAAGGGGGGGGGGTGTAAATGCACAGGAATAAGCACGAGGAGGAGGAGGAGGGGGGGGTCTCACTGAGCAGGACAGAATGTCATTGGACAGAGATGAGCATGAGCAGCAGCAGCGAGTGTGCCCAAACATCGGCACCCACACAATCCGTCCGATCTCCCCCGCCTTAGTCGCCGCATCTCTCGCCAGGGTCACATCCTGCCCAGTACTTAAAGCGGCGGTCGGTGGCTTTGTGCGGCGTGTTTGTCGTTGTCGTCTCTCTCTCCACCCTTCTTCTTAATTTTATTTTTTACTTCTTAATTCTTATATTTTTATTTCTTATGTTTATGTTTTTTTCTCTCTTTTTTTACTTTCTTTTGTCATTAATTGTTATTTTTAATTTCTTATGTTTAATTTTTTTCTCTCTTTTTTTCTTTCCTCTTCTTTTTTTGTCACTTCTCTGTCTCGCTGCGTCTTTGCTCTCCGTGCGGCTGTTATCTCGAGCGATCGTGCTCGCAGCGCAGCGCAACGCACGCCGTGTTGCCATTTGTTCGGTCTCGCTGATGTTTTCGGGGTTGTTGTCGTTGTTGCTGCTGCTGTTGTTGTGCTGTTCTGCAATAGACTGCTTGCGTCTCTCTCTCTCTCTCTGTACAATAACCGCAGATGTGTCTATTACGGTGGCGTGTCCCCTGTACTGCCGTCCCGTCCTGCAGCGTGTACGTTGAACTTCCTTTGCACCGCACGTTGCCAACCGTGCCGATCGGAAGGTGCGGGGGCAGGACCACAGAGCTAAACACAACGTGGCTGACACCGGAGTTCGTCTCTCATCGGCGGATACGTTGCGCGTGGTGGGGTAAAGTGTGGGTAAGGGGCCGTCCATAAATGACGTCACGCACCTAAGGGGGGGGGGGGGTCAGACATTTGGGACGATGTGTGACGAGGTGGGGGGGGGGGGGGTTGAGAAATGTGACGTCACATCAAAATGCGCAACTTTAAATCAATATAGACAACACGTTCTACTTAATTAAATATTCTCCTACAACATCAGAGTGCAGCGCCACATTAAATACGCACTACAATGACAATAGTTTAAAGCGATTTGAAGCATGTTTATTGGGGGGGGGGGGGGGGCAGAGCTTTGTCAAGTCATATTTGAGAGGGAGGTTCTGACTTTTTGTGACGCCGTGTGACGAAGGGGGGGAGGGGGGGGGGGTCAAAAATCGTCCAAAATCGCGTGACGTCATTTATGGACGGCCCCTAACGCCCGCCGAAGAATCAGTTCTGAAGAATCAGTTCTGATTCTTCGGCCGTTGCCGATCATTGCTACAACTCAGTGGGCTCTCATGAAATTGTCTTTTCCGAGACCAACGTTCTCTGCAAAGCTCCTGGCTACCATCAAAGGTTTGTACACGAAGCCATACAAATATACAAACACAGACATAATTTCAACCGTGATGATGGCTACAAACTTAGTAATCATTGGAAAGATGTTATTAACCACGCAAAAAAGACTTAATTACACTTTTTTGACCATCTTATCTGACACCCACTAGTTTACGTTACTTTACCGAGTGTTAACATCCCCAGTGTTTAACAGTAATCTCTTCATTGTTCAGCCAGCATTGGTATAAACATACGCATTTTATTTTATTTTCTATCATGTGTATCAGACCTCCCCCTCTCTGTCCAATGCGTTGGCGTGGGCAGCAGTGTGTCGCTTGCGCACAATAGCTTCCACGCCGTCGCCCACCCTTTTTTTGGCCCCTCTCTCCCGATACTTTCCATTCATTGGCTACCACATTCTGATGAGCCCCCCCCCCTCTCCTCCCCCCTAAACTCGCTTTTAAGGGATTACATCTTGAATCATTGCCTCACTTGATGCAGCTGATCTGGCTGTGACTGTCCCACCTGATGACGGAGACTTGTGTTGCCTCCGAAACGTCGTGATCTTTATTTTATTTTATTATTTTTTATTAATTTTGATGTTTTACCTACGTGACTTTAACATCTCCTAACATCTCCTAGCCACCGTGATGATGATGATGAGAGAGACACGCAAACTCCAAATATACAGCAGCAGGCGTCAGGGTCGGGATCGAACCCACGACCTCCTGTAGACCAGGCGAGGTAGTTAACATCTCCTGGCCTCACTTGTTGGGGGGTGGTCGCAGTCCCCAAACCCTCCCGCGTCCAACTTCATCACACCCACCCATCGGTCTCTCCGCCCACCCCCTCGCGACCTCTCACCCCACTGAGATATAATAAACATTACATTCCACAATTCCACGGCCCCTCGCATCAAAGGGGACGCGATTTTCTTCGTACGTACGCACGTAAAGAAGTATGTACACTCCGCCTCCGTGGTCCACAATCCAGTGGATATCTGAGCGAGTCTCAAGCGTGGATGGTAATAAAAAAAGGAGTGTCGGGCAGAGGTCGCAACCGGGTACCTGATACCCGTACCCTACTCGATACCCGGCTACCCGTACCCGGCCGGGTACCCGTTTGCGACCCTGGTGCGGCCGGGTACGGGTACGGGTAGGCCGTGAGTCGCTGGTGTCACTCATTTCGGGTAGGGTACGGGTAGGGAACAGGTACCCGTACCCGGCCGGGTACCCATTTGCGACCCTGGTGCGGCCGGGTATGGGTAAGCAATCAAAACCTGTTTGCGACCTCTGGCGAGGGGGGTGGGGGGGGGGTACCCCACGCTTCGCCTCACCTGCCCATCGACTCTTTTGCTCCCCACTCTTGTGCTGCTGGGTCACGGGTCAGAAATCTGCGGCGCTGAACCTCTTTGGTGACTAGATTTGAAGTTGTCTTGTTGTTGTTTGACTTGCATCCCACTGGGATTTTTGCACATTTTTGTGTACGGTGCTTTTTCTGTAATATTTTACTGCCTTTTCTTGGATTTTCTGTTTGCACTCAGTCACATATTCACTTTAAGATGTTTTTTGTTCATGTTTTAGTGGTTTTTGTTGTTGCGGTTGCACTCGATTCAAGAGCCGAATGGCTCACAGGGCTATACCTAATAAATGAACTTGAAAACTTGAAATGAAGCTTTCGTGACTGCAATGATCCATACTCTCAGGTTTTTTCGGTAAAGTCACGTAGGTAAAAAATTAAATTAAAATTAATTAAAATAATAATAGAAATAAAATAATAAATCACGACGTTTCGGAGGCAACACAAGTCCCCGTCATCAGGCGGGACCGTCACAGCTAGACTTGATACAGTAAGTAAAACATTAAAATTAATAAAAGTAATGTTTAACCTACGTGACTTTACCGAAAAAACCTAAGAATATGAATCCTTGCAGTCACGAAAGCTTCAAATCTAGAATTGATACAGTAAATCTAGATGTGACCCCCGTTGGTGACGTTCATTTATCGATGACCACCTCTGTCTGTCTCGTACTCGCATTGCATGGCGGCCCTCTTGAAATATTGAGTTTTTTGTTTGTTATATATTTACCGATGTTTTGTTTGTTTGTTTTTTAACATAGCTCGCATTGTGCTTTTGGATGCCGACCCCTGTGCTGGCTAAACACAGACGAGCCGAGAGGAGATTTAATGCATTTGTAGTGCCACTCGATACAGCACTCTTCAATAGTAGTAGGAGACTTTATTCCTTCCAGCACAAGACACATGCAGGTTTGCAAATATTCACTTAACTCCAAGCGTCCCGAACTCCCTCGCTTCCCCCAAACTTTGTGTATATCCCTCACACCCCCTTTCCCGAAGGTTGCCTTGACCATCCACTTGGTTAAGTACCAATCCAGAGGGCTTTGTTCGACTTCCTAACTGTCCGTGTCACGCACGCCGTGTCCAGAACGTCGGGTGGGTAATTTTGGGCTGCCATCTTCTTGGTTCTTTCGGTAAAGTCACGTAGAAGGAAGATAATACAATAATAAAACATAATAAGATAAAATTATTTTAATGTTTTATTTTTTTATAATAAAAATATTATTTTTAAAAATATTATTTATTATAATAAAAATAAAACATAACAAAATAAAATTACTAGTAAAAAATATTATTATTATAATAAAAATAAAACATAAAATAATTGTATTTTATTATGTTTTATTTTTATTATTTCCCTTCTACGTGACTTTACCGAAAGAACCAAGAAGATGAATCCCTGCAGTCACGAAAGCTTTAAATCGAAATTTAACTTTGGACTGTCATTGAATCACTGCACAGTGAGTGTGCCGTACCATTCTCTCACCATTGGTTCAATCGCTACGCCGTGATGTAGAATCTATCCGGTGACCTGGGGATTCCAAGTCCGGCAAAGTGTTCACCGTTACACACGACAGCGGCATCTCCAATTATTTTTATTACACGCTTTTTTTATGAACTCACTCTGTTGTTGTTGTATCCTCAAATCTTCTAAATTTTTACGCACTTCCCAATGCGCTATCGACTGCAAACTTGGTATACTTATGTGATACTGATGACAAGACTATATTCTATCATAAACAATTAAAAACATAGATTTTAAAACATTATTTTGTATATGTTATGTTTCGACTTGGCTCTAATTATCCACGGTCAACTGACGTTGGCTATACATCACCACGGTCCCTTGCGTTGTGGCAAACTTCGGGGCCACGTCCTGGAGTCGTGGAGTTCTTTCATTACTAGTACAGTACATTTCAATAAAGCGTGTTTTGAAAAAGTTTTTTTTTTAACGCTGAATTCGGTGCTTCTACAGCTTAGCACTGCAAGAGAGAGAGAGAGTTCGTGTTCTCGTGGCTACAGTTATTATCATGGTTGAGTGTTGCTGGGTGGCACAGCAGTATATTGATCGGCTTGTAAATCAAACAAGTGGTTGCACGTTCAATAGCCCCCGTTTGGGAGCACACGGGACACTCATCATCATGTTGTTGTTGTTGTGTAGCGTCGAAGTCATTTCCATTGGTTGGTGTTCGATCCCCTAATTTTCAGCCCCGCTAGAGCCACTGGTGGCAATTCCACGTTCCTATGGCGAGGGCGAGTCTACACATAGGACAACCAACTGTTGACCACCACACAAAGTGGTGCTAAATTTTAAATCCTTTATATTAAGTTAATTTGCTTTGCTTGCTTGCGCGCTTACGACCGTGCAAATCTTTCGGTCGTTTTTTAACCCACTTCCCGTGATCCAATAGAGCTGACATTTTGCACACAGACTCGTTGTGCGTGACAATTTATTTTCGTGAAAAAAAATTTTCCTAAATTTTCACTTTTTAGGAAAAATAAATTTTCATATTTAATTTAAAATACCAATGTGATAAAAATGAAACTCTTACTCAAGAAAAATAGAAATGAATAATAAAATAAAACCGATGCCACGCAATTAAAGGATTTATAGTGAAAAACTTTGTTTTTACGGGTTAATTTTATCTCACTCGGAGATGATGATGATGATGATGGGCTGAGTCAATCGCTTCAACCGACTGCAGAAGCCGCTTGCTTTACCACTCAAGCCTCCAATGGCAATTACAGTGCGGTAAATGTGACATGAGTAATAGCTAAAAAAAATAACTAATTCAATTACACTTCAACGATTTCAAGTTAAATGAACGCGCACCACCGGTCATTGTGTAAGTTCTGTACTCGTGTCGTGAATACTGACGAGGCACACATTGGCCGGCTTTTATAAAATGACACGGGAGAGTAACTTTATTTTGTTTTTATCAGGGTCATGTGTTTTAATCAGGTCATAATAAGCCTCGCCTTGAAGCAGTGCCGGATTATCCTAGTAGCAACAGTAGCTACATATGTAGCTACGGGCCCCGCACTTTCAAGGGCCCCGCGCTAAGGGTTCGTCCATAAATGACGTCACGCGATTTTGGACGATTTTTGATCCCCCCCCCCTTCGTCACGTGACGTCACAAAAAGTTAGACCCCCCTCAAATATGACGTCACAAAGCACTCCCCCCCCCCCCTTTTTCTTTAAATATGCTTCAAACGCTTTAAACTATTGTCATTGTAGTGCGTATTTAATGTGCCGCTGCACTCTGATGTTGTAGGAGAAAACATTTATCAAAAAGTATATTTAATTAAGTAGAACGTGTTGTCTATATTTATTTAAAGTTGCGCATTTTGATGTGACGTCACATTTCTCAACCCCTACCCCCCTTCGTCACAAATGTCTGACCCCCCCACCCAGGTGCGTGACGTCATTTATGGACGGCCCCTAAATGCTTTCAAGCTATCAATTCCGCTTCAGTGATTCTGCACTTGCTCTATTACTATAGTACTATACCGCCTTCAACTTGTATAAACGACTGGGTGTTTAAGGTTAGCGATTTGTCGTATTATCTGGCCGTATAGCGAATAAAAAAATACAATAGCAGCCTTTTTGAATCCCTTCCTCCTCTTCTGTCCACCCTGCAGAACGAGTGGGTACATCGTGGTTAGTCAATGGGCAGGTCCTGTGTGTGAAATGCAATGTTGACTCAACTTGGTGCAGGTTAGGAATCTCTTATGCACCGTGGCGCGATGTTAACTACCTCGCCTGGTATACAGGAGGTCGTGGGCTCAATCCCGACCCTGATGCCTGCTGTATATTTGGAGTTTGCGTGTCTCTCTCTCACCATGATCACGGTAGCTAAGAGATGTTAACTACCTCGCCTGGTATACAGGAGGTCGTGGGCTCAATCCCGACCCTGATGCCTGCTGTATATTTGGAGTTTGCGTGTCTCTCTCTCTCACCATGATCACGGTAGCTAAGAGATGTTAACTACCTCGCCTGGTATACAGGAGGTCGTGGGCTCAATCCCGACCCTGATGCCTGCTGTATATTTGGAGTTTGCGTGTCTCTCTCTCTCACCATGATCACGGTAGCTAAGAGATGTTAACTACCTCGCCTGGTATACAGGAGGTCGTGGGCTCAATCCCGACCCTGATGCCTGCTGTATATTTGGAGTTTGCGTGTCTCTCTCTCTCACCATGATCACGGTAGCTAAGAGATGTTAACTACCTCGCCTGGTATACAGGAGGTCGTGGGTTCAATCCCGACCCTGACGCCTGCTGCTGTATATTTGGAGTTTGCATGTCTCTCTCATCATGATCACGGTGGCTAAGAGATGTTAACTACCTCGCCTGGTATACAGGAGGTCGTGGGTTCGATCCCGACCCTGACGCCTGCTGCTGTATACATGAAGTTTGCGTGTCTCTCTCCCCGTGGTCGCGTGCATTTTTCTCCGGGTCCTCCTTTTTGCCCCTCCACATTTAGAAACATGCAGTTAGAGCGTTTGGCTATGCATTGCTACGTGATACGCCGCTTCGTTGAGCTATCATTTGTGGCCAGGTTGCTTTAGCTGGTAAAATAAAAAAATTAAATGGTTTATAGTCTAAACTTGCCTGATACCTACCGCAACACAATAGTTTATTTGAGTTGCCAGTCAGGATGTGCAGTTGGCCTGGGTTTCTCGGGGTTGTCACGGGCACGCGAGATTATTGCCCGTGACACTAATATCGTTTAACTTGCGGCGTGACATTTCTACACTGCACTCCTGCGAAGGAGCCAAATCGGAATGGCATTCGGTTCGGTCCTTTTGTTATTGTTCCCCAGACCCTCGTGGCCTTCAGGGGCATGCCTTTAATACCAGGCCTGTCTCGTCTACTTATGTTGGACGCACTCTTATGAAATGAGAGGAAAGTTTCGACAATGCAATACGTCGTGAGCGATTAGTGTCCCGAGCGAACACAGCTTGAGTCATCGCACTGCATAGGGATCGGGTGACTTTGCATGCCTATCATATGCCCATTATCGAGGAGTACAGAATTGTATTCAAATCCTAGATTTGAAGTTTTCGTGACTGCAAGGATCCATACTCTTTGGTTTTTTCGGTAAAGTCACGTAGGTAAAAAAATTATAAAAATAAAACTAAATTAAATCACAAATAAAATAAATAAAATAATGAAAACAACTAAATTAAATCACATATTGGTCCTATCTATCAATTGTATATTGATAGATAGGACATATATCTAATCTTTTTACGAAAAATTCTCCAAATTCGTTGTACAATTGTGTGTGTGTGCGCACCTGTGATTTGGAGCGACGCTCACAACAACGAGCGGCTAAAACACGGCAAGTTGGCATAGAAAGGGGGCACAGTTGGTGCATCGACCAGTAATCTCAGTCTGTCAACCCATGGCACCTGGGTCTGTCCCGTGACCTCCTGCCAGCGGGCGTTCGACACTTCACGTGGCCTTAAAGTGCACATAGCCTGGCATAAGCGCCGTGGTGATGTCACCGCCACTTAGTGGTGAATGGTGGTCGTTGTTTTCTGTGATTTTGTGCATCTGCCAGTCATCTGAGTCGCTCAACCCACGGCACCTGGGGTGTCTTCTGTGACCGACCTTACCAGCTGAGCCTTGGACACTTTCACGTGGCCTAAAAGGTGCACCTAGCCTGGCACGAACACCGTGATGCCGTCACTGCCACTTAGTGGTACACGGCAGTGGTTGTTGTTATAAGGACAGAGTGTGTGGAGCGATGTTGCGAGATTAAAGTAATATTTAGAAGATCGTATTTATACTCTTGATCAGTGGTTCTTCACCTGGAAGTGCACGCGCCCCCTGGGAGTGCGAGACATTGCCAGATTTTTGTTTTTAGAAGGTAAATAATCGAAAGACAAATTAAGCACGGGCATCGTAAGTACGACTTACTTTGTCTCGTCAAACCCTACGTATTTATTAACATCGTAAAAAATTTTTTTGGTGATTTTCAAAACGTTTTGGTTTAGCCATGTTTGCTTGCTGTAGTACAGAGTTAGCCTGATAACTGTAATCTTACATTGTCTTATGGTTGTTGTTGTTGTTTGACTTGCATCCCACTGGGATTTTTGCACACAGCGTTGAAATACGGTGTTTTTTCTGGAAGACTTTGCTGTTTTTTCCACGATTTTTCTGTTGCGTGCAGTCACTTTAAGATGTTCTTTGTTCATGTTTTTGTTGCGGTTGCACCCGAGTCAAGAGCCGCATGGCTCTGCAGGGTTATACTTAATAATAAAACTGAAACTGAAAAGGCTGCAGTAAAGGTTAAGACCCGCTGGTCTTGGTGATGGGTGTTCACAGGGGGAAGGGACGCTGCCCTGGAATGCACTCGACTTGCAGTCTCCGCAGATCGCCGGTCCAGTTCGATCTCCTGGCGCGGCAGTAGCAACAGCGGTGCAAAGTTCTTGAATCTCCTCCCCACCCTCCGCCACCACCCTCGCGTCTGTCTACCCAGCGGCGCACGCGACTTCAACACAAGAGAGTCGATCGGCAGGTCAAGTGTGGTGGGGTAAAGTGTGACTACTCCCACCTCGTCCAAGACGTCTGGCCGGTGTGGAAGAAAAGGCCAACGTGCCCTCTGGAGGAGGAAGAGGAGGAGGGGGGCGTTTCTCTCTACATAGATCTCCCTCTAGTGGACCCTTCTAACAGCAGTGGAGCGAGCGAGTCCCGTAATTGCGGGGGAGCCTCTTAGCGATGTAATGAGATATCGATTCCCCGAGATTGCAATGTGTGGTCCAAGCACGCGTGTGAGAATGTACGCCGCATGAAAAGGTGGCATATTCCGCCCGCGGGATACGTCCGCCGTGGAGATGGAACGTTGAGATCGGCTCGTGCGTAGGTGCCAGATGAATTGCGGCATCGATCCTCCGCTGCCCATCAACCAGCAGTGGTTCGATCATGGGCGATAATGTGGTATCTGTGATGGGTTAACGTAATCCTCCAGCGCAACTGGAGGCTGCTACATTTAACGCGGCCTCACGAACAAAAAAATACCAATTCTTGAATTGATTACCGACAATTTATGATCGCTCGAGGGAAGTTGCTCATCATTCCACACCTCGTCGTCATCATCAGCCGTGGTCAATTCACTGCTGGATGAATGCGCCCCCAAAAGTTGCATTGTAATACTCCATCTGCCGCACTAACCAAATTCATCGCTCCATCTCCATTGCACCAGCTCCTCTTTATAAACACACATCGCAGTGTGATAACGTACACCGAGTGCGAGCGAATGCTGTTATTATCGTTACAATTAATTGGCTATCGATGCAGGCCTGGTGGAGGCAAGCCGGGTTGATGGATTACGTCCACAGAGGTTACCATATCCCTGATGCATCCCATCAGCAGGACTGCAGCGTGCTCACAGCATGGATGGCAAGGGACTTCCCGACCCCCTCGATGGATTGTTTTAAGTCGTCTTCTCGTTAGCACCAGGGAGGTTCGCTCAGAAAATGCAGTCCTCCCAGCACAAAGACAAAGATCCCCCGGATAGCCTTAACAGACCGTTGGGGGCAAAGTGCCGCCCATCAGCGTGTACCGTACCAATGAAAGCCGACGACACCGGCACACGGAGGGTGGGTGGCCAACGTCACCACGCCCGGCCGCCTTTGTCTCGCTTAGTGGCGATGTTTACACACCGCGCCGGGCACACTCACTCGAGGCTGAGTCGACCTAGGGGAAGTGGCACCGCTCTCCCCCCCACTGCCGCATCACTGAGCACACACCGGCGCGCACACGTAAATTCATCAGAGCCCCTTGTCAATTCAATTCCAGGATGAAGTCATGTCACGGGGTTGTTTGACCATCTTTCAGCACGCTGGTCAGCGCGAGTTGGTGGAATTGGGGCAGCGAGGGGAGAGATCACTCACCCACCGATGTTTATCCGTGACCCTGGGGTTGAGGTCACAACGCCGGGGTTCATGGCGCAGCAGTGCGCCAAACCGCTGCGCCACCGCGCTTCGCCGGAACGCGTTATTTAGAAGGTGTTAATGAAATTAGCAGGGCTAGAATTCAATTTCTCCACTTTCAAATATAAAAATGGGCCTTGCAGATTACGTCTTTTCTATCAGCATATTGGGGGGGGGGGGTACACAGACAGGACTGGTCCAGATTTGGTTTCAGCAGCAGCTAGCAGCGTGAACTATGATCAGCCAGCAATGTGATCTGTGATCAGCTGGGAACTGTGATCAGCTAGGAACTGTGATCAGCTGACAGCGTGATCTGTGATCAGCTGGCAAAGAGATCTGTGATCAGCTGGGATCTGTGATCATCTGTGATCTGTAATCAGCTGACAGCGTGATCTGTGATCAGCTGGCAAAGAGATCTGTGATCAGCTTGGATCTGTGATCAGCTGTGATCTGTGATCAGCTGTGATCTGTGATCAGCTGTGATCAGCTGACATCGTGATCTGTGATCAGATGTGATCTGTGATCAGCTGGGATCTGTGATCAGCTGTGATCTGTGATCAGCTGTGATCTGTGATCAGCTGTGATCTGTGATCAGCTGAGATCTGTGATCAGCTGTGATCTGTGATCAGCTGTGATCTGTGATCAGCTGAGATCAGCTGACATCGTGATCTGTGATCAGCTGTGATCTGTGATCAGCTGGGATCTGTGATCAGCTGACATCGTGATCTGTGATCATCTGACAACGTGATCTGTGATCAGCTGTGATCTGTGATCATCTGACAACGTGATCTGTGATCAGCTGGGATCTGTGATCTGTGATCAGCTTGGATCTGTGATCAGCTGTGATCTGTGATCAGCTGAGATCTGTGATCAGCTGACATCGTGATCTGTGATCAGCTGTGATCTGTAATCAGCTGTGATCTGTAATCAGCTGACAACGTGATCTGTGATCAGCTGAGATCTGTGATCAGCTGGCAGCGTGATATGTGATCAGCTGTGATCTGTGATCAAGCGGCTTGGGTTCCCAGCACGTTGCGCTAACCATCCCGTGGAAGCTATACTATTTACGATTTAGAGTTTATCAGGTAACAAGAAAGGCCCACTGAGCTATGTAGTAGCTTTATTCAGAAGCGACCTGTCTCTCACAAATGATAGCTCATGGAATGTGTCGCAGTCAAATACTGTAAACACGTCGATTCTAAATGTGGAGGGAAAAACCGGAGGGACCTGGAGGAAAATCCACGCGACCACGGGGAGAAAGACACGCAAACTCCAAATATACAGCAGCAGGCGTCAGGGTCGGGATCGAATCCACGACCTCCTGCATACCAGGCGAGGTAGTTAACATCTCAGCACTGTGGCAACCCACGGTGGCTAAGCAGGCGGTGAGCCTGGATAGTGCTGGATGGGCGACCAGTACCATGCTGGTTACAGGCGGATGTGGCTCTATGGGGTGGGTAGCCGAGGGCAGTGCAATGAAAGAAAAAACACACGTCCATTGTAGCTCTTAAGTTTTCGTGACTGAAATGTTCCATACTCTTTAGTTCTTTCGGTAAAGTCACGTAGGTATAAAATAAAATAAATTTGTTTCTTGCTGTGGTTGTCCCACCTGATGACGGAAGCTTGTGTTGCTTCCAAAACGTCGTGATTTAATTTATTTTTGATTATTTTTATTTTATTTTATACCTACGTGACTTTACCGAAAGAACTAAAGAGTACGTCCATTGTACTGTACTTTCTATGCTACCCCAGAAAGTTGATGATCCAATCAGCTGTGACTGAATTCTTGCCAGCTGCAGCTCTACAAATCCTGGTCTCAAAGGCGCACGGTACATAAATAATATGTTCGCCACGTATATGCTCGCTGAATTCTCAACCAACCCGCTTGGTGAAGTATGACCAACGTGGTGAAGTATGGTTAAGTAACCCATCTGTATTCGCATGTCGTGGGGAGGAGGCCTTCATATCACAGGGCTGTGCATGCATAACAGATTTATAGCCTGTCTTGCGAAGGATCCCACTCTGCTTGCACAGAGGATCAGCCTATTTACTCCTCGCTGTGGCTGCCATTAACTTTCATGGTTCATTACCTCGTTCTGTATGGCTACATTTCCACAATCATCGGAGCACACGCATGCGTCACACGTGCTTTTTTAATACTGCGTGTAAATGTTAATATCTGTCGTGTCTTCTTGGTTCTTTCGGTAAAGTCACGTAGAAGGGAAATAATGAAATAAAAAAATAAAACATAATAAAATAAAAAAAATTCGGGAAAGTCACGTAGAAGGGAAATAATAAAATAAATAAAATAAAACATAATAAAATAATGTATGTATAAAAGGAAAAAAAACATAGCAAAATAATTTATTTATTTTATTATGTTTTATAATTTTTATAATTTTATTATTTCCCTTCTACGTGACTTTACCGAAAGAACCAAGAAGATGAATCCCTGCAGTCACGAAAGCTCTAAATAGAAATATGTCGTGTCATAGGACTTTTACAACCAGTCAGATCATATGTTTGTGTAGTTATCAAACTGAGAGCACTCGTTCTCCTTGCTTGAGAGGATCGTTTAATGCCACCACTGCCAGCTGCGTCCACAGTCGTGCACAAACACAAATTGTGCGGATGTATGTTGAACTTCATTCGAATCGGACGTAGCCAACCGCGCTAATCGGAGGTGCGGGGGAAGGACAACAAACTATGGGTCTCTGTGTGAGTCTGTGGGTCTCTGTGTGAGTCTATGGGTCTCTGTGTGAGTCTATGGGTTTCTGAGTGAGTCTATGGGTCTCTGTGTGAGTCTGTGTCTCTGTGTGAGTCTGTGGGTCTCTGTGTGAGTCTATGGGTTTCTGTGTGAGTCTGTGTCTCTGTGTGAGTCTGTGTGTCTCTGTGTGAGTCTATGGGTTTCTGTGTGAGTCTGTGTCTCTGTGTGAGTCTGTGTGTCTCTGTGTGAGTCTATGTGTCTCTGTGTGGGTCTATGGGTCTCTGTGTGAGTCTGTGTGTCTCTGTGTGGGTCTATGGGTCTCTGTGTGAGTCTATGGGTCTCTGTGTGAGTCTATGGGTCTCTGTGTGGGTCTATGGGTCTCTATGTGAGTCTATGGGTCTCTGTGTGAGTCTATGGGTCTCTGTGTGAGTCTATGGGTCTCTGTGTGGGTCTATGGGTCTCTATGTGAGTATGTATGTTGAACTTCTTTCGCACCGTACGTAGCCAACCGTGCTAATCGGAGGTGCGCGGGAATTACAAGAAACGAACACCAAAAGCAGTTCTAAAATACTTTTCAATCTGGATTAAAAAGTGCATAACGCCAGTCACTTCATGATATCGGAAGGAAGAGCGTTCCAGACGGCCGCAGCAGCGCATCTGAAAGCGCGCTGTGCCCATCTGTGCTTGATAGCGGGCCAAAAGCCGCTGCTACCGCGAGGATAATCGGAGTTTCTTGTACGCCGCTGCCAATTCGACACAATTCGACACGTGCGTCAATGACTCCGTGACCTTAAAGTGAAAATATTCAAAAGCTGAAATGCTGAGCAACTTCCCCCTCTTCTAGATTTGAAGCTTTCGTGACTGCAAGGATTGATACGCTTAGTTTTTTCGGTAAAGTCACGTATAGGTAAAAAATGAATTTTAAATGAATACAAATAAAATAACAAAAAATCACGACGTTTCGGAGGCAACACAAGTCTCCGTCATCATTCATTTTTTACCTACGTGACTAGAGTATGATTCCCCCTCTTCATAGCACCGGGGTGAATGTTTGGAGTTTTTAGATTGATGAAGGGTGCCGACCCTGTGCATAGTACAAGAACTAAGTCGAGTTAAGGAAAGTTTATTTTGTGTAGCAAGGTGCGAAGAACTCAGGAGACCAGGATAGCGGAGTCTCATTTGCAAGAGTGACCTGGACTTCCGAAATAATATTGTACAGAAATGAAGAAAAAGAAACAGAGTAAAAACAAACAACTGCATTACCGGAGAAATCAAAACGCTGCGCCACGTGCCGGCTGTGACGTTGGTATTATGCAACATCGCCAGTAAGCAAATGGCATTTAGTCCCTAGTTTTCATGGAAAACGTGAGTTTTCAGTCAAAAGTAATAATGGATTTCCATTGTGCAACCGCCAGATGCACCTCATATGCAATTTGGTATCGAGAAACTTGATTTGAAAAGAAAAAAATGCTAAATCAGTCTAGTAAACAAGTAAAATTACCATTTCAAAGGCTTGCAATCCTTTCAGCTTCATAACTTTGATCTGTTCTCTCGAGCTGAGCCATTGCAAGAGATCAACACAAAACCAGTTATCGTTATTTTTTTACTTCATTTCAAAGAGGTGCAGTAAATGTGTAAGGTACTGAAATGAAATATCCTATAAACGCGAATAAGACGTGAAGCCATGCAATAAAAATACGAAATGTTTTTTTCCTCCCGCGCTGTTGTGCGCTTCTCCCAATCAAATTAGGAATTTTGGGTTGCTCGGTCTTTCGGATTGTACGGGGAATTGGAGCTTGCATCGGGGGCACTGCAGACAGCCAGTCTGAAGGTATTAGATCGGAGCCCCCGGGTGACCTCCTCGGTGGAAGTGTTCTCGCGGTTTCCCCCTTTCTCGGTCACAAATAATAAAAGGCAAAGACGCAACAACCCCCTGCAATTGCCCCGCTCACGCCACTGCCGGCGGAAGTGGGTCCTCCGCTCTCTCTCTCTCGTGGATATTCCCCCCCCCCGCACCCCGACGTTGTCTGGTCAGCTCAGACGTCTTAGAAGAGGTATGAGTACCCACGCTTCACCTCAGCACACGTGACGAACCTGCCGATCGACTGAGTGTGACGTACCCCTCGATATTGCTCGGTGGACAGAAGCGGGGGCTGGGGGGGGGTAGAGGGAAAGATTTAGGCGACTTCATAATAAAGGTTTTTTTGGGGGAGTTTAGATCGCGTAAATATAAATGTGTCATATTCGTGGTTCTTTCGGTAAAGTCACGTAGAAGGGAAAAAAACAATCAAATAATAAAAATATAAAATAATAAAATTCTCACGACGGTTCGACTGCAACACAAGCAATCATCATTAGGTGTGAAAACCACAGCAAGAACATTTTCTTGAGAATTTTATTGTTTTATATTTTTATAATTGTATTGTTTTTTCCCTTCTACGTGAATTTACTGAAAGAACCAAAAATATGAATCCCTGCAGTCACGAAAACTTTAAATCAAAATATAAATGTGTCATTAAACCCGCCACCACCCGACGCAGCCGATTAGCAAGGTTTGTCACGTGAACCCACAACATTTACAATTTTTGTACGACGTTTTTGCTGGTGATTACAGCCAGCTTCATCAGGTGATTTTCCATAATTGTTAAGAAGGTGATGTCACCAGGTGTGAAGATCAGAGGGGGGGGGGGGGGGGGGTTAATGTAGTCATATAAATTCCAATTGATTATACGACTACATTAACACCCCCTTTGAGGGTTTACTCTCCAACGCTGCCGGTGTGCTGAAGCCATAACTAATTTGTACGTTTTATTTACGTGACAAACCTTACCGATTGGCACGCGGCACGACTGCCGTGTGCTCACAGGATGAATGACAAGGGACTTCCCGATCCCTCGATGGTTTTTTGAAGTTGTCTCCCCGTAAGCACCACGGAAGTTCACTCAGAAAATTCAGTGCTATCAGCAAAGAGACAAAGATCCCCCGTATAGCCTTAACATATTGTTGAGGCAAGTGTAGCTGTCAGCGTGTATTGCACCAATTAAGACCGACGCAACCGGCACACGAAGGGGTGGGTGGCCAACGTCACGCCCAGACGCCTTTGTCTCCCTTCATGGTGATGTTTACACACCGCACCAGGTACACTCATTCTAGGCTGAGTCGACCTAGGGGAAGCGCCACTGCTACCCCCACTCCCGCATCACTCGGCACAGATGGGTGGTGGCGGGTTAACGACACACTTATATTTAGGCCATCTAACCAAGAAATACAGGGTGTTTAAAAGATTGGACCCGATTTGAAATCGCTATATCTCTGCAACCACGAACCGCCCATGAATGAAACTCTTACCACTTGAGAGCTGACATTTTCCACACAGACTCGTTGTGCGTGACAATGTTCGTGAAAAATGTTTCCAAAATTGTACACGTTTTAGGACAAAAATATTATATTTAATTATCAATTGCTTAATGGTGCAATGCAATCATCTGACCCATCTCAAGCCAGAGGACGAGAGGACTCTAGCCGCCACGCATATAAAGGATTTATAGTGAAAAACTTTGTTTTTACGGGTTATACTTATTTAAAATGTTCTTGCTGTGGATTTCACACCTGATGATGATTGCTTGTGTTGCAGTCGAAACGTCGTGAGAATTTTATTGTTTTATATTATTTTATTATTTCCCTTCTACGTGACTTTACCGAAAGAACCAAGAATATGAATCCCTGCAGTCACGAAAGCTTTAAATCAGAATACATTTTAGGTCGCACTCATTACACACAAAGTGCTTGCCACGAATGAACCACAATACCTTTCTGATCTCGTCAAGCTGCATAAATCATCACGCGAACTCCGGCCATCATCACAACAACAGCAGCAGCTTTTCCCACAATGATGTGTGGTTGCTGCAGACTTGATGCCTTGCAAAAGGTATCTCTTTAGTGTTTGAACATCTTAACACCTCCTGTTTTATTGCCAGAAAGGGTAGAACCTATTCTTATTTTTCATAATATTGATACTTGAAAAAAGGTCCCATAGATACATCGAACAAAGACGGTCACCATATCGCGTGTTTTTAGATGCGTTTCTGCGGCCGCCTGGAATGCCCTTCCTTCCGATATTACTAAGCCACTGGAGCTTTACACTTTTAAATCATGTAGATTGAAAACTAATTTATTTAGAACTGCTTTTTCTGTTTAGTTTGTTGTCCTTCTCCCGCAGCTCCGACGAGCTACATACGGTGCGAAAGAAGTTCAACGTACATACGTACGTACATACAACCAGGATTACCCTCTGATTGCGAACCACTCGCTCTACCGTTGAGCCGTCTCACAGGATTATGGACGACGCACACCCCGAAATGAAATAACCCACTGGCCCACCGTAAGGTCCCTTTTTCCCTGACGTAGCCTTTGTTTTCTGACCCGGCTCGAGGGGGAGAAAGTGGAACAGGATGAATCACCCAGCCGCTCGCTGTAAAGCCATTATTTTTAACTGGCTGCCATTTTATCCGCACTCACATCCATCAAATCGTACGGCAGATATGTGACAAATTGTGGTTGGGTTCTGGGTATTTGATGATAAAAGCATGAAATTTGGTCGCAGCTAGCGGAGGTACCAATAAATATGTTTTTTGGCACCTAGAGCCATGCAGATTGTCCTGTGGTGACTTTGGCAGCCATAAAAAAAAGATAGCACTAATAACGGCCAAGAATGACATATTTGTGATGTCGTTTTTAGTGAATCTTACACTTTTCATTTCTTGATATTTCTGTTTTAGAAAGCAATAATAATAATTATTGTCCACACTGCCATGACGCTCCTGGAGGCTGACAAAAGCAAATCTCCCACATGCGACATACACACAGCCTGAGGTTTGATTATATAGCCAAGCAAATAAACACACTCTAATTTCAAATGTGAGTATTTTGTTTACGAACATCCATTGCTGAACGCGTTTAATGTAATGCTTAGGGCAGACACAATGGCCATGATCTATCCACTGATGTACGAAGGCAAGGCATCCGGCACACTGTTTAAAAAAACCCACAACCTGAACTGCGTGCGGTATAGCTATGAGGTATGAAGTTACAGAAAATTGAACGAGCCCTTTATGGCCCAGGAAACAACAGTAAAATTGCTGGCGCTATACCAAAAGTGGCACATTTCCATGGCAATGTGTCAATCGTAACACACTTAGAACTTGCTTCTCTTCAACTAAAACCCGGTTTGTATTCAAACTAAGCCACATACAATTTCCTCAATCAATTTTTTAATTATACCTCTTCCGTGATTTGTTTCCAGTTTAAAAACAAAAATCTGTGTCTTCGCGGTCATTTAAAATATCAGTACCGTTTATAAATATCAAAAGGCTATTGCACAAAACGTCGACCATTACATACCATTAAAATGTTTAAGGACACAGTGTTTGTGACGAGCGTATTGATCCCCCCCCCACCCCCCCAAGAAATTAAGAGCGTCGTATAAAATTTTTTTACATCCACGTGTAACTTCAGCAGCATAAAACGAATCTTGAAACAAGCCGGCGGCAACTTGCCAACGCTGCCGCCTTCATTGTCCAGGTGGCTCTTGACGTGAGAGCCGTTCAGCTCAATGGGCCTTGCCTGTCTCAATTAGGGTCCTGTGTCTGATGGGACAATTCAAATCGTCGCTTTGAAGAAATTATATGAAAACTGAGCAAAAAGCTTCGTCATCTGAAGACGACGACACTATTATTGCACGAGTACCACAAGTACCACTCGCCTATGCCGACTCTTAATTATGTGCGTTATATGTTATAAATATCATTCAATTTCCTAGAAAGCTAATCAGTGGACATGAATGTGCCCGATCATGTCTGATCTCCGAAGCCAAGTAGCTTTGAGCCTGGTTAGTACCTAGATGGGAGACTACCTGGGTGCTGTAGACTTGCACTTGGAGGTGGTCATTCCAGAAATGTGTTCTTTAATCGATCTGTGCAAAGCTCTGAACACAATGTGCGCAGCAGAGCTTGGAGGATGTTGAGTGTTAGTGCAGAGGCTTACACAACGTACTATGAAACCGAAAACTTGAGTTAAATTCCTGTCTGTCGCTAACATAATTAGCACGGTTGCCTACGTACGGTGTGACAGAAGTTCAGCTTATAAACGTACATAATGTGCAGAGCTTTCTACGTGGACTTCCTATGGGTGCTCTGGTATTCTTTCTTAGCCCGATGTATGAGCGTCTTGATGAGAGAACATTTCTGTGCGGGGTGATGGTGTGACTGCATTCAGATGAATCCCTGCAGTCACGAAAGCTTTAAATCGAAAAATACGCGTGAATTGTGTATTTTCTTTCGGTAAACACAAGTGGCGCTCTATCCCTCTATTTAGAAAACAGGAGGATTTCTCGACAAATCTGGCCGTCGCGCTGATGATGCGAGTGTTGATTACTGGCAAAACGTCGTACTCAGATTGTAAATATTGTGGCTTTGCTCTCCAACACACCGGTGTGCTGTACTAGTAACGAATTGGCCACGTTCTGTTTAAGTGACAGCCCTTACTAGTTGGCTGTGTCGGGTGGTGGCGGGTTTAACGACATATTTATATTTACGCGATCTAACCCCAAAAAAACCCTGTATTATACTATTCAATCTGTTAACCTGTCAGTTGCAGGTATAAGCCATTGTATTACAATCACTTTTACAAATTTCCAGGATAAATTCAATAAAAGGTAATCATGGCCGATATATTTCAGTTGATGGAGGGAAGTGGGATTTGTTTAGCACACTGTGCTATGAAGCTAGCAACCTGAGGTTGATTCCTGGCCATGATTAACATGAACGTGAATGATAACTCAACTGGTCTTGGGCCTATATATATATGGTTTCCACCTCTGAGGTACAACATGTAGATGTACCGTCTTGAGCGGCATAATTTCATGGAACTGACAAAAATTGGGAATTTTAATATCCTGGGAAGACGTCAGGACCGCAACTACCTCAACATGAAGATTTCCTGAAGAAAAACAAAACCAGGACAGGTCACAAACCCTTCTTAAGTCTCCTCAAGACTAGTTAACCAAACCAGTGTGGTTAAATATGGTAGGTAAAAATAAAACAATCCTATTACCAACACAGTGACTGGAAAAACACATTTCTGTTGTTGAGATGTATTCCCAGCGATGAAACCAATGGGCTGTCACATTGATAATGAGCGTGAAATTGGACCTCATTGAAAAATTAAGGAAGGAAATTACTTTGATTTGTTACTCAGCTTCTTTCACAATTCCCAACGCCTTGCTTTGATTTTTTCCCCATAGGCAATTTAGCGCACAATAGGACGTAATTTTTGGTCTCTTATATTTCCTTTCAACAATGATGACTCATCATTGAGCACTCGTTTGTCGTGCAGACACATGTAACTATAGATACGTAGTGTACTGCTGCAGTTCGGGGGTAAGTTTCGAACTTTTCATTTGGGACACAATTAGTAGGGATACTACAATTCATCCACCCCATGTCGTACATGGACCCAGACCAAACGTTGCACTTTATTGCTACCATCTGTGATAGAAAAGCTTGAGATGTACCAAGATCTTCAAATTGATAATCAAAGTAAATTATGCAAATATGATGATTGCTTGTGGTGCGATCTAAACGTCGTGATTTAATTTATTTATTTCTATACCTACGTGACTTTACCGAAAGAACCAAAGAGTATGGATCCATGCAGTCACGAAAAACTCAAATCTAGATTGAGGGGGGTCAAAAATCGTCCAAAATCGCGTGATGTCATTTATGGACGGCCCCCAACATGGCTGTGAGATATTTACACATTGTTGCGTCTTGTTCGAAACTTGTGGTTTTCCAGCCCACGCTATATTTCATTATTTACAGATTTGATTGATGTCTCAAAACCAGAACTGTAATATAACGGGGTCTTTAATGTCCATTTATTTTTTTGCAACAGAATCTGCGCTTGGGCAATTCTCAGAATACAATTATCCGGTAACTCTGGTGAGAAACAGCGTAAGTTTAACATGTAAGCCAGGGGTCGGGAACCTTTTTGACTGGGAGCGCCATAAAAGCCCAATATTTCTAAATATATTTCATTGAGAGCCATATAGTAATTTTTAACGTATAATAAATTAAATATGTCTTACTTTTAATGCGACTTCTGGTGCTGCATGGTTTTGCTGATGGCCTTGTAGTCTGGTTCATACGACGTGGCGAGGTTGAGCTTCGAGCAGGCGTGACCCGTGAAATTTATCTTCAAACCTAATTTCTGTTTACTTTAAAATGACACGGTATTATTAAGCAATATCACAAGTATTTTAAAATCAGTTCCAAACAGATTTTTTTTTTCAACTCAAAAATTGTCTGGGAGCCATATGCCGTCACTGGAAGAGCCATATATATGGCTCGCGAGCCATAGGTTCCCGACCGCTGATGTAGGCTTTCGCAACCAATACTAATCATAATGGAGTTTTTTTTGGGTTAGATCGTGTAAATATAAATGTGTCGTTAAACCCACCACCACCCGAGTAAGGGTTGTCACGTAAACAGAACGTGCCAATTCGTTACTACTACAGCCCACCGGTGTGTTGGAGAATAAATCCACAACACATTCATGGCTTTATATTCTTGGTTCTTTCGGTAAAGTCACGTAGAAGGGAAATAAAAAAAACCAATATTATTTATTATTATTATTTCCCTTCTACATGACTTTACCGAAAGAAACAAGAATATGAATCCCCGCAGTCACGGAAGCTTTAAATCGAAACATTCATGGCTGTCGCCTGATGAGGCTGGTTATAATTACCGGCTAAACGTCTCGAATTGGAAATGTTGTGGTGGGTATTACTCTCCTACACACCCGTGTGCTGAACAAGTAACTAATTGGCATGTTTTGTTCACGTGACAAACCTTTACTTATTGACTGTGTCGGGTGGTGGTGGGTTTGACGACACATTTATATTTACGCAACCCCACCCCTCTATTCTGGAGAAATGAACTATTCATTAATTCCAGATGGCTCAGCAGTTCACCATGACCTGTCCATGCTTTCAGTTCTACCTCGTGTGCAACTTACAGGGAGGGTGTGGTCCAGATGTCCTGTGACCCCCATTAAAAAAAAAATATTGTTTTAAAGTGAGATTTATTTAATACAGAAATTGATATGCAAAGTGAAAAACAAATGTGAGGATAAATTAATTGGGGGGGTGGGGGGGGGGTGTCACAAGACATCTGGACCACGTTGTGTGTGTGGGGGCAACAAGGCGCAGCCCTGCAATTGCTCAATCGCGCCCCTGCTGGAGGAAAGGGGCATCTTCTTAGGTTTTTTTCGGTAAAGTCACGTAGGTAAAAAATTTAAATTAATAAAAGTAAAATAAAATAAAAATCACGACGTTTCGGAGGCAACACAAGCTTCCGTCTTCCGAAACGTCGTGATTTTTATTTGATTTTATGTTACTTTTATTCATTTACATTTTTTACCTACGTGACTTTACCGAAAAAACCTAAGAATATGAATCCTTGCAGTCACGAAAGCTTCAAATCTAGAAGAAAGGGGCATCCACTAGAGGAGGGAGTTGTAGACGAGCCTCTCTGGAGGGTACATTGGTCTACTCTTCCACGCGACCATCATCTGCTTCATCAGTGTGTTGTGTTGCGAATGATTGTTGTGCATTTGAATAAGGGGCCGTCCATAAATGACGTCACGCGATTTTGGACGATGTTTGACCCCCCCCCCCTCATCGTCACATGACGTCACAAAGAGTCAGACCCCCCTCAAATATGACGTCACAAAGCTCTGCCCCCCCCCCCCCCCGAAAATAAAAACATGCTTCAAATCGCTTTAAACTATTGTCATTGTAGTGCGTATTTAATGTGGCGCTGCACTCTGATGTTGTAGGAGAAAACATTTATTAAAAAGTCGATTTAATTAAGTTGAACGTGTTGTCTATATTTATTTAAAGTTGCTAATTTTGATGTGACGTCACGCATCGTCACAAATGTCTGACCCCCCCTCCTAAGGGCAATTGCCCTAAAAAAAACTTTGCCTCATTATATACATATTTTATACATTTAAGGCTGCCGTATTTATCGACGGATGTCTTGAGTAAAAAAAAATTGTATTATTGTATGACGGCCACGGTTGTATTTGTTTTCATTTACGAAACGCGATCTCACTGCTCTGCGGCTTCCGTAGCGGGCTTCGCTCTTGAATCGCAGAGACGCCTCTCGCAAATACCCTACAACGGATTAGCATAGAGGGGTCTCCCCCCACTCCGCCATTGGTCAGAGCCGACCACGTGGCGGTGGCAGCGCGGCTTCTGATTGGCTCGTTGCGCTCCCCCCCGTCCGTTCCCGCGCTTTTTGCTAAACCGCGTGGGAAATCTAAACCGCATTGCGCGCCACCCCTACACCGCTCAAAGCCAAACGGGAAATTCGACGAAAGTTTCGCGATTTGTACAATTAGCGTTAAAACATTTAAACATTAAATTTTATCCCACCCTCCCCCCCTCTCTCTCTAAACCGTACTACCTGAAGGTGTTTTGCAAACCGGTGAAGAGAATCGTGTACGTTGTGCCCCCCCCAGTATGTGTTAGGCTCCTCGTCTTGCGAGTCACTGGCGGTGAATGAATTGTCGAGTTTGGAAGATTTAAAGAAGCGGGCTTTTACAATGGGCGACGCGTAAGTTTCTCTCGTTACCGGCGGCGATCACGATTTCTCTCCGCCGCCTCGAGGCCTCCCCACGAGTCGTTGCCACGATCTCAGGCCCTCGATAGTTGCAGCATTTACACATCTCGCTCCTCATACCACGTGACTGACCTCATACCACGTGACTGACCTCGCTCCTCATACCACGAGACTGACTTCGCTCCTCATACCACGTGACTGACCTAGCTCCTCATACCACGAGACTGACTTCATACCACGTGACTGACCTCGCTCCTCATACCACGTGACTGATCTCATACCACGTGACTGACCTCGCTCCTCATACCACGAGACTGACTTCGCTCCTCATACCACGTGACTGACCTAGCTCCTCATACCACGAGACTGACTTCATACCACGTGACTGACCTCGCTCCTCATACCACGAGACTGACTTCGCTCCTCATACCACGAGACTGACTTCGCTCCTCATACCACGAGACTGACTTCATACCACGTGACTGACCTCGCTCCTCATACCACGTGACTGATCTCATACCACGTGACTGACCTCGCTCCTCATACCACGAGACTGACTTCGCTCCTCATACCACGTGACTGACCTCGCTCCTCATACCACGTGACTGAACTCGCTCCTCATACCACGTGACTGAACTCGCTCCTCATACCACGAGACTGACTTCGCTCCTCATACCACGTGACTGACCTCGCTCCTCATACCACGTGACTGAACTCGCTCCTCATACCACGTGACTGACCTCGCTCCTCATACCACGTGACTGAACTCGCTCCTCATACCACGTGACTGACCTCGCTCCTCATACCACGTGACTGAACTCGCTCCTCATACCACGTGACTGGACCTAGCTCCTCATACCACGTGACTGAACTCGCTCCTCATACCACGTGACTGACCCCGCTCCTCATACCACGTGACCGACCTCATACCACGTGACTGATCTCGCTCATACCACGTGACTGGACCTAGCTCCTCATACCACGTGACTGATCTCGCTCCTCATACCACGTGACTGGCCTCGCTCCTCATACCACGTGACCGACCTCGCTCCTCATACCACGTGACCGACCTCGCTCTTCATACCACGTGACTGACCTCATACCACGTGACTGACCTAGCTTATACCACTTGACTGACCTCGCTCCTCATACCACGTGACTGACCTCGCTCCTCATACCACGTGACTGATCCCGCTCCTCATACCACGTGACTGACCCCGCTCCTCATACCACGTGACTGACCTCGCTCCTCATACCACGTGACTGATCTCACTCATACCACGTGACTGAACTCGCTCCTCATACCACGTGACTGAACTCGCTCCTCATACCACGTGACCGACCTCATACCACGTGAATGATCTCACTCATACCACGAGACTGACTTCGCTCCTCATACCACGTGACTGATCTCGCTCCTCATACCACGTGACTGGCCTCGCTCCTCATACCACGTGATCGACCTCGCTCCTCATACCACGTGACCGACCTCGCTCCTCATACCACGTGACTGACCTCATACCACGTGACTGACCTAGCTTATACCACGTGACTGACCTCGCTCCTCATACCACGTGACTGACCTCGCTCCTCATACCACGTGACTGATCTCGCTCCTCATACCACGTGACTGACCCCGCTCCTCATACCACGTGACTGACCTCGCTCCTCATACCACGTGACTCACCTCATACCACGTGACTGACCTCGCTCCTCATACCACGTGACTGACCTCGCTCCTCATACCACGTGACTCACCTCATACCACGTGACTGACCTCGCTCCTCATACCACGTGACTGAACTCGCTCCTCATACCACGTGACTGACCTCGCTCCTCATACCACGTGACTGACCTCATACCACGTGACTGACCTCGCTCCTCATACCACGTGACTGACCCCGCTCCTCATACCACGTGACTGACCCCGCTCCTCATACCACGCGACTGACCCCGGTCCTCATACCACGTGACTGACCTCATACCACGTGACTGACCTCGCTCCTCATACCACGTGACTGACCTCGCTCATACCACGTGACTGACCTCATACCACGCCTCACTCATACCACGTGACTGACCTCATACCACGTGACTGACCTCATACCACGTGACTGACCCCACTCCTCATACCACGTGACTGACCTAGCTCCTCATACCACGTGACTGACCTCGCTCATACCACGTGACTGACCTCATACCACGTGACTGACCCCACTCCTCATACCACGTGACTGACCTAGCTCCTCATACCACGTGACTGACCTCGCTCATACCACGTGACTGACCTCATACCACGTGACGGATCTCGTGCTCCAGATGCTGGACATACGCTTTAGGGCGGGCAAGCTTTTCAGGTCCCATCGGCCTCAGAGTGCAATGCGCTCACCGCTTTGCTTATTCCGCTCCACACCATTGTATATATACACACAGTAAGAATAACAATAGCCGCATTTAATCGAAACGTGTTCGATGTTATATTTTGTTGTTGCTGTTTCCCTTCTCTGCATGAACTTATCTTCCTATTTTAACGGATTATATATACAGTAGTGCCTTATCCAAGGCAAAGAATTAACAGCCGTACAACAACATGTGAATGTAACGGTGCAGACGAGGTGAATGAAATAGATGAGGAAGCAATGGGGGGCCAATCTGTGATACGTGAATTCGGTGACAGTGAAATTCATGGCAGTAAATGACGAATGAATTGCATGAATGAATGGGGTTAATGAGTGAAAAGCCGTGTAATGAGAATATGAAGATGGAACAGTGACGTAGTGGTTATGAGGGAGATATTAAGGGGTCGTGGGTCGAGCAAAGCAACAATGCGTGTGAGTTGTGAGGAGTGGGACCTTAGCGAGCGAATGCGGAGGGGGAGGGAACAGATAGAGAGACAGCAAAGATTGAGAACGTAGTTGAGCGAGAAGGCACATCAACTCTTTTCACAATGCGCTCACGATGTCTCCCAACCCACCCCTCTCCCGTAGAAATGAAGAGGACACGTTTAAAATATTGATTGCCACCGACATCCACCTGGGATACATGGAGAAGGATGCAGTGCGTGGCAATGACACGTTTGTGACGTTCGACGAAATCATGGAGATCGCGCGCTCAAAGGACGTACGTAAACCTCTCGGCTGTCACAGCTTCTACTCGTGCCACAAACACACCCCGAATCCCCTCACAGGGCCGGAACACATTCCTGCGGAGGGAGCTGGTAGGAACGTTGGGTTGCTCGGTCAATGGCCAGGGTCAACGGCGGCGTGGTGTATTCCGCAAATATGGCCGATTGTGAGGGCGGGCACAAGCCGGCGTGAGTAGGTTAAACGTTGAGTTTTATAAGGGCACCACGGGGTGACCAGCCCCTCCCCACCCAGCCCCTCCCCACCCACATCCACCCCTCCCACCCCCCACCCAGCCCCACCCTCCCCACCCAGCCCCTCCCCACCATCCCCACCCAGCCCCTCCCCACCCTCCCCTCCCCACCCAGCCCCACCCTCCCCACCCTCCCCTTCCCACCCAGCCCCTCCCCACCCAGCCCCTCCCCACCCTCCCCTCCCCACCCAGCCCCTCCCCACGCTCCCCACCCAGCCCCTCCCCACCCTCCCCACCCAGCCCCTCCCCACCATCCCCACCCAGCCCCTCCCCACCCTCCCCTTCCCACCCAGCCCCTCCTCACCCTCCCCACCCAGCCCCTCCCCACCCTCCCCTCTCCACCCAGCCCCTCCCCTCCCATTTTTGGATGCACGACGGACGGACACAATAATCCCCTCTGGGCTGGTAGAACCAGGTGGTTCCCACCAGTATTAAGGTTCTTGTAGACCCTAGGCACTTGTTTTTCGCAGGCCTCCAGTGATACGTTTCGACAGCTGGTACTGCTGCTGCTGCTGCCCCATGTTACGACTACCGTCGCTGTTACTCGATTGTTTCACGCGTGCTTCGTCCGTAGGACAACAACGCCGCTTTCTTCCTTTGCACCCTCAATTGAGAATGAGATAGTGCGAAAAATTCTATTTGAACATGTTTTTGCTAATTTTGCAATGAAAAAATAATGTTCATCTCCGGTGTTAATTTCTCTTACCTTATAAAAAAAACCGATTGACATGACTCTGCCTAAATTTTTATTTAAAGCTTTCGTGACTGCAGCGATTCATATTCTTGGTTCGTTCCATTTAATGGGCACGAGTCTTCTGCGCGGGAGCAGGAAAGTGTTATCACGTAGAGATCAGCGTAAAATGCTTATTTTTGTATTTTCCGTGATTTTTATATTATCCGCGGTCGCCCTCCCCTTCATTAGCGCGGATAATCGAAAGTCTACTGTACTCAAATTTGGACTAGAATTAATTGGTATTTAAAGGTTGTTTCGGTTATAAACCACCTCTTGAGTGTATAAGATTTGTGGAAAAGATGGTAAGAGCCCATTTGTACAGATACCGCCATGACTCTACTCTAATATTATCCATAATATAGTTTTTTGTGGTTCAATTACGTAAATATAAATATGTCGTTAAACCCGCCACCACCCGACACAGCCAATTACTAAGGTTTTTCACGTAATTGAAAACATGCCATTTCATTACTACTTCAGTACACCGTTGTGTTGGAGAGTACATTTACAATTCGAGTAAAACGTTTCGCCGGTGATTACAACCAGCCTCATAAGCCGACAGCCAGAGTTTTGGGGAAATCCTCTTTCGGTCTTAAGTGACCTCGCATTACATTTCAGAGTTGAGAAACGCCGAGTCGGGTCAACTGCATCAGAGGTCAAGAGCTCAGGCCTGGCACCGTTGAGATTCTGGGTTTCTGTCCAACATAGACATGTGATTAATAAGCGGTTCTCAAGCGTAGTGGAATGGATGGCAAGTTAAGTTTAAAAGTACAAATTGCACAGCATCAATCGTTACACTCTCAACAGGTACCCATTTACGGCTGAGTCGACCTTGAGAAAGGCCCAGGACCGGTTCTCCAATGCCATTTAAAAAAAAGTTCTTGATTTTGATCGAAGCTCTGATTCCAAGCTCAGAATTCATAAACCGAATTGATTGCCATTCCATTTGCACGGTGAAATAGGACTACCTACATATGCTGTTTTGTTGGCTGGGGAGAAAGCACACTTTGACTTTTAGAACCCTTTCATGCACCTCTGGAAGGCTCCCATATCAGGACCCTCAGGAGGCTAAGGTCATCGCAAATGACTGCTCACATTCACTGACTCTCCCGTCGCTTTGTACTTGTGATGGTACCATTAGCAATTACGATTCAAAGCAGCCTTGCAATGCATGGCTTATAACTAAAGCCAAAGAACAGAACGCATGTGAGAGGAAGCCCACTGGGGGAGAATGAGACACGAAGCCGCAGTGTTCATTCTCTCTCTCTCGAAGAGTAACCACACTTTACCCCACCACACGTGACCTACCAATTGACTACACTGGTTGTGTACCCATTTATATTGCTGAGGTTTTTAGTATGTACTTTTATATCTCTCGGAGGAGAGATAGCGAACGGCTCGGAGATGACCGACGAGCGGCCAGAGACGAGCGGGAAAGGTAGCCGGGCGGTGAGCGGAAGCCAATTTCCCTGCCAATTACTTACCCAGGGAAGCCCCATGAGTGCGTGTCCAAAGTCTCTCTTAGGAGGGGGTCCTGCTTTGGGATGTTTAGTTGTTTGGCATGTGTTGTACCCCTGAGATAACGCCGACAGTGCTCCACTTTGTTGTCTCCTGGTCACCTTACAGCCCCGCGCCTACATCACATTACCAGGCGATCCACTGGTAGAAAGCCAGCCACCCATCCACAAATTAACCAGGCTCAAGCCTGCTTAGCTACCCTGATATTGGGGGGAACAGCCACATTTATGGTGATTGTGTCATACGCAAGTATTATTGAGTGAAAGCAAAAGAGGACTCGTTTTATTGTCCTCCCCGTGGTCGCGTGGATTTCTCTCCGGTTCCTCTTCATTTTCCCCTCCACGTTGAGAAACATCACGCGTTTAGAGCATTTGGCTGCGATAAATTTACACATGAAAAGCCACTTAATTGAGCTTTCATTTGTGGCCAGTTGCTTCTGAAAAGAGCTATGTAGCTCAGTGGGGCCTTACCTGGGGAAATAAAAAGGGTAAACAAATACAAGATATAATATTTATGCCAGGAAGAATTGAGTAGATGCCCCAACCATTTCCTTCCAGTTGTGAGTTTGACATTGGCTGGCTGAGTTCGAAAAGAAAAAGTACGCAATAAATATCTTCATCTGCTTTTTGATCAAACACTACGTGCGATCCATCGCAATGAACCTCGTCCGGGGACAGAAATGGGTCTCTTCCACAAAACGGAGCCACCGATTTTGTTTACTTCAACAAGGAACGCATGACCCATTCACTCTACAACCGATTCCAGTTACACAGTTTGGCAATAGTGATGTAAATTAATGGATAAGTACAAGAGAGAAGACATACAATTGCACGAGTGCTCGGAAATTACACCACCTTGCAGCTGCACATGGAGAGCAGCAATTTGGCTGATTTCCCAATTTTCCTGGCAAAAGACTTTTGCTATAATTTATTGGCTTTATAACGGCTGGACTCAAAATTCTTGAACGTTCAAAGTGCTCGAAGCCAGCGTGTGACGCCGATTTATATTTATTCCGTGTGCATAGCCCTGCAGTTTTGATTATTTATTTATCATGATAAGTTATTGTTTCAGAACTAAAATACATTAATACAAGTACATTTAACAATGTCAGGCAAACTCCAGTGATTTTACATAGTATGTATGTTGAATGCCTTTCGCACTCTACGTAGCCAACCTTGCTAATCGTATGTGCGGGGAAACTGCTTAGATAAAGGTGCATCCCCGCAAGTTCTTGCTCATTCTGCTGCTGGCTGAAAGGGCCTCAATTATAGGGAACTTAAGATAGTCCCTCTAGATCAGGGGTTGGCAACCAAATTAACAAGCAGAGCCATTGCTTTCGAGTTCGGAAAAAAACGGGTTTTGATTCCTTACCCATACCCGTACCTGGCTGTACCAGGGTCGCAAACGGGTACCCGTACCCGGCCGGGTACGGGTACGGGTTACCCGTACCCTACCTGATTCCCGGCCGGGTATGGGTAGGGTACGGGTATCGGGTACCCGATTGCAACCTCTGGGATGAAGCCATGTTGCAGGCGCGGGTGGGTTGATTCTAGGAACTTGAATTGTGAGAAGAGACAAGACGTTGGGAAATGAGTGACAAACGGTGACTCACCAGTGACTCACGGCCTACCCGTACCCGGCCGCACCAGGGTACGGGTAGCCGGGTATCGGGTAGGCTACGGGTATCGGGTACCCGATTGCGACCTCTGGCGTGCGGTTCTGGAGCTGTAGGTTGTCGACCCCTGTTCTAGAAGGTGTTTGACTTACTCTTCCACGCTTGCCAGATGTCTGTAAAGTAACTAGAGAAGTTACACTTTACCCCACCACACGTGACCTACCTTTCGACTAACTGTTGTGTACCCATTTCTATTGCTGAATTTTTTTAAATTATTATTTTTGCTTGTCCACCACTGGGTGGACAGTGGCAGAGGGATTTAATAAACTTAGCTCATTGTTTCAACTGACACGCCGCCGGGAGATCGAACCGGCAACTTCTTTCGTACCGTACAGAGCCAACCGCGATTATTGGAGGTGCGGGTAGGACACAACAAACTAAACACAAAAAGCAGTTCTAAAAAAAAATGTGTTTTCAATCTAGAGGATTGAAAAGTGGATTGGTCCGGTGGCTTCCTAATATCGGAAGGAAGAGCATTCCAGACGGCCGCATTATAATGCAAAATATACACAACTTTAACAACCCGATTTGAAACTTGTTGATTATCGCTGGGTAAAGGGAAAGGCCAGAGGGGATAAGCTATTCTATGCAAATGCATTCCCTGCTTGTGAAAACTGACAAATTTAAGCCATGGAGCTTGTTTTAGTTCTTTTCACTTTCAATGTGATCATTATACAAGTTAACTGCTTAAGGTATACCGTTGGAATCCTTAATTACCATTCTGAATTTGATTTGACTTGGCAGCTGCAAAATTGTGTTTGTGCCTCCGTTTCTGAGTCTGTCTGAAGTTGTTACACGGTGACAATTCTCTGCCTCTCATGGTTCCGAATCAAGATTATTTTTCTGGTGAATGCCTTTCCCTAGATGATGAGTGAATTATTGATGTTGTCTTGTCATATTTCTTTTGTTTTTTACATGCTTTGTAATGTTTGCAGATGAACTTTCATGAATAATATACTGGGTTTTTTTTTTCCGGGCCGTCAATATTATTAAGTCAGTGTATGGTTTCAGTGTGTGACACATTTTTCCAGAACCCTCCTGGTTCTTGTCAGATCTCGGAAGCTATGCATCATCGAGCCCGGATTCAGCATGTGGCCGCTGTGAATACCACGTTGTTGCAGGCTGCTCTGGAGCCGTGTGGTGTAGGGGCCAGAATAGCATTGTTCGACTGTACTTACGATGCTCCCACTTAGGAAGCCACTGGAGCTTATTAATAAATCCACTGGAGCTATGCACTTTTAAATCAAGATTGAAAACTGCCTTTTGCGTTTAGTTTGTTGTCCTTCCACCCACACCTTCGATTAGCACGTTGGCTACGTACGGTGCGAAAGAAGTTCAACATACATACATACATAGTCTTCTGTGCTTCCCACCATCACCCAGCAGCATCAACAGGTCCCCCACTTTCTTTATCGGTGGGTCGCGTGTGGTGGGCTAAAGTGTGGGTACTGCCACCTCCAAGACGTGTGGCCGGCGTGAAAGAGTGGACAAAGGCACCCTCTAGAGGGGCTGTCTAGAGTTTATCTGAGTTATGGATTTTCGTATGCTGAACTTCTTTCATACACCATGTAGCCAACCGCGCTAATCAGAGGTGCGGGGCAAGGACAACACCTGCGGACAACAGTTCTGCCCGCAGTGGCACGAGCAAGCAGTTGCAGGGCTGCACCTCTATCACCTTTATCAACAGTGTCGTGTTGCCCGCAGGTGGACTTCGTGCTGCTCGGCGGAGACCTGTTCCACGAGAACAAGCCATCCCGCCGGGCGATGCACGCCTGCATGGAGACGCTGCGCAAGTACTGCATGGGCGACCGCCCCGTCACCTTCGAAGTGCTGAGCGACCAAGCGGTGAACTTCGGTGGGAGCAAGTACGCGGCGCAGACGTTGCATCGGCCGACATCGCACTTTTGTCCCTGGGCTCGTAAGCAGCGATTGGTGTCGCCTACTAAGGTGGACCCATCATCGTGACGACACAAATGTGACATCGGCCGAGATCACAGTTTTGTTCCTGGGCTCGTAAGCAGCGATTGGTGTCGCCTACTAAGGTGGACCCATCATCGTGACGACACAAATGTGACATCGGCCGAGATCAGAGTTTTGTCCTTGGGTCCGTAAGCAGCGTTTGGTATCGCCTACTAAGGTTGACCGATCATTGGGACCTCTGGTGCGGGGCGTGTTGGCCGCTTGACTATGTGGGGGGTTTTCGCGGTTCGGCTCCAGCAGGCCACCCCCGGTCGATGCTGCGGCTGTAACGGCTGTGGGATTTTTGAGCGCCGTTTTCTGTTTCAAGGTGGGACGTTGGGGCATATCACGACGTCCTTGGAGCAGGAGCGTGGCGGCGGTGACGGCGTGGTCCAAAGTTTTGCCAGGATTTAAACGTTTGCTTGAGACGGATTTAATTGGGAAATAAGAGGCACTTGTTCCTCCTTGTTTGCGGTGAAAAAAAACTTAGCAGGGCCCACCCAAAAACGAGCCTTGACACTCAGTCAGGTTTTCCGAGATAAATGAAGGGCATTGTTATTACTACTCAGTCGTGAGAACATTTGTCCTCCTGGAGGCTCAGCTGACTTTGGCAACTGCATTGCTTTAGGGGTCCGACAACCTCAGAGCAGAGCCGCCGCCCAAAGCCACCAATTTTAGGTGACGTTTCAAAGTGATTTCCTGCTCAAATTGATCATTGAGGTGGTGCTTATCTTCCGTTTCCAGGCTTAAGCCAGTGGTGGATATTCTGCATTCCTATAGCAGGGAAGAGCTTATCCATAGGACTGCTACCGTTGACCTGCTCACAAGGTGGTACTGTTTTTTTAATTCCTCCCCCGAGGGATGATGGACTGAGTTAACCCCCAACCAGGTTTCTTATTTGCGTGCCTCCAATTGTGAGCCACTCTGCCTCCTACTCACTTTAGCGCCGAGCCTCCAGGCCAGTGATGATTATTCCCCTTTTTTTCTTTCCCCATTTCCTCGGATTTCAGATAACAAAGTTTTCTGGCAAAGTGCAGCATTCAACGGCAGCGCGCTTTCAATCATTTAAGCGTCGGTCTCCCCAGCGAGTGTGACGGGATTTGGCCGCTGATTGTGGAGCGGAGCGGAACTATTTTCTCTCCGGTCCTCCTGAGCCCAGTTTTCTCCAGCGCCTGAGCACAGGAATGTCTCTTGTCAGCATCTCGCTGTCATCAGTTTACAAAAGATTTGGATTTTATTTTTACCGCACGATCCTGCTGTAGGGTTATTTATAGTTGCACATGAATTGGACACTTATTGGTGCCAATGTCTTGCCACTTTCTTTGGCCCAAAGCAACGTCGGCACTTCCTGGCCAAGCACGTTGTGCTTTCACTACGTTGTCCCCACCTGAAGAATGACGCTTGTGTTGCGCCCGAAACGTCGTGATTTAATTCAGTTGTTTTCATTTATTTTATTAGATTTTTTTACCTACGTGACTTTACCGAAAAAACAAAAAAAAACAAAGAGAATTCATTATTAATACCAATGCTTTTTAATCACTGGTATTACAGTGATTACGTTTATGGAATAGTCGTTGCGTTATTCGATGCCAGATTAACGTGGTGACACCATGAATAAATGCCGCCCCGACTGGACATCTGTGAAAACGAGCTTTATAGCTCATCGGATTCCTCCAGGATAAAAAAAAAAAGATTTCTGATTGTGAATATGTTCGCAGGGCCCTTGTGTAAAATCTCACAATCTGAAAGCAACTCTTTTATCAGAAACTGGGCCCACCCACTCATCACAGACAAGAGGAGTTAGACAGATGTGGTTGATGGTACACTTCAAGATTGGCTGATGACATTGATTTTGGTTTGGAAATATTCACCAAAAGATTGATTGGAATCACTTGGAGACTTTAAATGTGCAATTTAATTGAGGGACTTTATGTTGTTGTCTTGGTGTGGTCTGGGATTGTTCTTGCTGTTGTGCTGCTGCCTTGCCCAAGATTGGGAGTCGGTGTACTTGCGCAATTGGAAGTTATATACTTCATCTGTTTATCTTCTTTGTTCTTTCGGTAAAGTCACGTAGAAGGGAAATAATAAAATAATAATAAAACATAATAAAATTCAATTCTCACGACGTTTCGGTCACAACGCAAGCAGCCGTCCTCAGGTGAAGAACAGGGCTGTCGGAAAGACAGCGTCTGAATGAACACCGCCAAGCTTGGCAGCGTATATTTAAGCTGGGTTAGAGGAGGAGGGAGCCTTGACAAAGGAATTTGCATATCAACAGGAATTTAGCATATTTTTGGAAAAGGCAGATATGGGATTAGTCACATCTTGTGAAATGTGTAGGTGATGGGGGGGGGGTCTCAAAGTCATATTATGCTCGTGTATTATGTTTTATTTTATTATTTCCCTTCTACGTGACTTTACCGAAAGAACCAAGAAGATGAATCCCAAAAATTCATCTGTTTATTTTTAGTGATTTGCTTCCCTTTCCTATACTTTACACTGATCGTTTTTTGTATTGTTTTTTTGTTGTTGTAACATTCTGTCCTGTCCCTACTGTGACAAAGAGCTTTGTAGGTTATCAGATTTCTCTAGGATAAATAAAGATGCTGATGCTGACGTCAGGCAGCAGAGTAAACGTATATTTGCCAAAGACATATGGAAGTAACAAACAGGAGTCTTCAATGTATTCAAAGTAGCAAACGAAAAGACTGGAATTCTGGAAGGCAGCAGGCGTCTTCTATTCATGCTTGGATCATTGAAATAAGGTGGCCCAGAGATGCTGATGCATCTGCATAAGCTGAAAAAGATTGGGGAACAATTTTCAAGGTTCTGGGGAAGTATTTTATTCGCATACGCTTGCATTATTCAAGTGTACGGCTACCTCTAGGGAAATATGTTTACTAAGCCTCCCAGGAGAGGTGCTTACCAAAGATTTGTCCAGTAGGATCAATAAATAAATAAAAATCGCTGGCCTGGAAATGCAGTGGTTAACTGAAGCTTCATTTAAGTGTCAGGCAACTTACGAAGGTGATTTGCTAATAATATATATTTTCATAATATAGTATGATGGTACGAGTATAATGATATGATGGCATGAGAGCATGTCCCGTACATTTGCGTGGGATACACACCTGGGATGGAGGTGGAGGGTGGGGTGGGTGGAGGCCGTGACATCAGTGCGACGCACAAACCTGGCTTAGCGCTGTTGGACACAGATGACGCCATCACACAGACGTACGCAGTGACGTCACCATGCAGACGTACGTGGTGATGTCACCATGCAGACGTACGCGGTGACGTCACCATGCAGACGTGCGCGGTGACGTCACCATGCAGACGTACGCGGTGATGTCACCATGCAGACGTACGCGGTGATGTCACCACACACGCAAGGCGGGTGGTGACGTCACCATGCAGACGTACGCGGTGATGTCACCACACACGCAAGGCGGGTGGTGACGTCACCATGCAGACGTACGCGGTGACGTCACCATGCAGACGTACGCGATGATGTCACCATGCAGACTTACGCGGTGATGTCACCACACACGCACGGCGGGTGGTGACGTCACCACACGAACACTGGTGGGCACGGCACCCAGCCAGGCAAGAATGAATCCGCCCAGGTAGCCAGCCAGCCAGCAAACTTTTTTGTAATATAGTATGATAAGCATTTGTTTTCAAAATATGGACACTGTAAATGGGCAAATTTTTGGTTAAGAAAGATGACTGTTGTAATGACTTATTCAGTTGTTACCAGCTTTTGCTGCTCCGAATGAACAAAAAAATCGAGTAAAAATTACGATTACCATTTGCTGAAAAAGCGATTTAATTGCGTTTGATTATGGAACATTCAAGACCGCGCTTGTTTCTCTCGTTTGTTGCAGGTTCCCTTGGGTCAACTATGCGGATCCAAACCTGAACATCTCCATCCCTGTGTTCAGTGTTCATGGGAATCATGATGACCCTACAGGGGTAAGACAGCGTCTTACGGAAATACGCGTGTGAATTTAAACGTACAGAACGAGCGTTATCAACCTCGTCACAAAACTTTTTGAAACCAGGTCATCCGAGGTTCCAAAAGATTCCATGTTGTTTCGTCGCATCTCAGTGGGTTTATTTCACCTCCTGGTTAAATGAAGGATTCAACAACAACAGCACCAAAAATTATCTCCCCACCCCCCCAACATAAAAAGTAAGCATCAAAATTAGCATCATCCGCACATTAATGCAGTCACCAAAGTTGTTTTCCAGAAAGATTGTGAATTTCATACAAACTCTGGCCTTAATTGTGCATTTTTTGCACAGTTGCGGACCACAAAGCCCAAAAGGCCCATCACATCAAACGGCCAGCAACAAGCGGCACTGTTGTGTAATAGATAGTTGAGTTGAGCAAGGTTATACGAAATTGGGAAAAGAGAGATGATGTTGAAAAATAGACATAATCTTTCGAGCGCTTTGAGCAAACTGTAAGTCTTGCAGACGGGAACTTGAAAGTGACGATTTATACTAGCACGTGGATTACATCCGTTGAAGAGTCATTTTTCTTTCCTTAAGTATGCGCCGAGTGATGTATTGGCCGAGGAGTAAAACCTGGAACTTCCACCCTGTGGTCTTCATCATCATCAATCATCAATCATGGTCAGTCCACTGCTGGATGCAGTTGTCCCCAAGCTTTTGCCATTCAAATTTCGATTTAAAGCTTTCGTGACTGCAGGGATTCATCTTCTTGGTTCTTTCGGTAAAGTCACGTATAAGGAAAATAATAAAATAATAAAAATGAAACATAATAAAATAATTCTCACGACGTTTCGGCCACAACGCAAGCAGCCATCTTCATGTGGAGAACAGGTCTGTCGAGAGACAGAGTCTGATTATTTTCCTTCTACGTGACTTTACCGAAAGAACCAAGAAGATTTTGGCATTCACTCAAATGCCATAATGTAATGAACTACACAGCACCTGCACACTAGCTGATTTATCCTCTGTAGATAAATAAATAAATAGACCACAGCAATTTGAGAATCACTTCTGGACGAAGACGTTCCCACGCCATTCATCGGCCGGTCACTGATTTCGTTTGACAATGCTTCACCACGCTGGTCGTTGCGGGTTTGTGAATAGTCGGTGGTGGGGTGGTCGGGGCGCTGGACTGGTCCAGACTCGCTTGACGTTAGCCAATGTCACGAATCAAATCAGGTCGCCTAGGTTCATAACACCGTGTGCCCGCTGCTCTACCAAGTCTTATCCTACCGCTGTATCTTATCCCACGGGTAATCTGAGATTACCCACGGACCAATCTTTCACTTCGTTTTCCCCTCCGGGGGCAAGGGGGCCTTTGCTGGCTTTGCTGGCTTAACTGTTGTGCGTGGATGCCCCGGATAATACACTTTTTTGTTGTTGCTTTAACTTCATCAATCTCATCTGCGGGCTTGTGCAGGTGAGATCGGAGTTGGACAAAGTTTTTTCTATCAAAAAAAAAATCATCCATTACAACCTTTTCATCCACGGCTGTGTGTGTTTGTATTCACACCCTTACCGTTGACGGTGAATTTGTGTGGAATAGGAGGAGACTTTTCACAAATGAAAATATGGATTGCGAATTGAGCTCACCCTGCAGATACAATTGCCGCAGATAAAATGATGTTCGTTTGTCAACTCACTCTTGTCAGTCCACTGCTGGAATGAAGGGCCCTCCCTACGCCATGCGGGTTATGGCTTTAATATGTTTTTTAACCGATGCATTACCACACTGATCAAGTTCAATTGTCGAGTTGATTCTGTTAAACCAGGCTAGAACGCTTTAACAGACCAAGAGTCTCATTTGCAAGGTTGACCGGGGTCACCAAAATGTGACAATGCAAAGTTGGGGAAAGCACAGAGTGTCAGACGTGGTGGCATAGGGGTACAGTACCACCATTTATTTTGCTGCGTTGCCATCTGCTGCCACCACGTAGCCCGTCCGCTTACAACATGCTGCTGCACATGGTTGGTTACCCATCCCAAGTGCTATCCAGGCTCAACGCAGCTTAACTTCTGCGAACAGACTAATCTGGACGCATTGCTAACGAATCGAGCAAATGCCAGTTGGGGTTTATAATTAACATTTCGATTTAAAGCTTTCGTGACTGCAGGGATTCATCTTCTTGGTTCTTTCGGTAAAGTCACGTAGAAGGGAAATAATAAAATAATAAAAATAAAACAATAAAATAATTCTCACGATGTTTCGGCCACAACGCAAGCAGCCGTCCTCAGGTGAGCTAATCCTGCATAAAGCACGGGCATAATATGACTTTGAAAACCCCCCGCCCACCTCCTACGCATTTCACAAGTAGTGACTAATCCCATATCTACATTTCCCATAAATATGCTAAATTCCTCTTGATATGCAAATTCCTTTGTCAGGGCGCTCTTCCCCCTCCAACCCAGCTTAAATATACGCTTCCAAGCCTGGTGGTGTTCATTCAGACGCTGTCTTTCCGACAGACCTGTTCTTCACCTGAGGACGGCTGCTTACGTTGTGGCCGAAACGTCGTGAGAATTTTATCTTATTATGTTTTATTTTTATTATTTTATTATTTCTCTTCTACGTGACTTTACCGAAAGAACCAAGAAGATTTATAATTAACAGTTTAAACACAAATAAAGGGCAACGTTGATTTGCTGGGAGGCATAAGTAAAAAAAAAAGTATTATATTCACCCGCAGTGTTGTATTCTGGTGTTTGTTTGTTTATTCTCAAGGGCAGTGCACTTTGTTAATTGCCGCTGCACTGGGATAAACTCCCACAGTAATGATGCCCCCAAGGAGCTGCATGATGCTACGTTTGCATATCCCTCAATTGATTGTTTAAAAAAAAAACTTGTTCTCCGGCTAACCCTTACCTAGCCTCATGAGCAGCAATGAATTGCACACGCACACACACACAGCAAGCGCCAGACAGATATTGCTTGTGACGTAAGTAAATATTGGCGGTATCGCTGGAGTGTATGCCTCTGTGTCGCGCCATGTAGGCAGTGCTATTGCGTTAAAATCTCGGGTCAGGGGTTGATTTGGCTCCTCCATTCCTCCAGGGAGGATAATATGAGAGTGTCAAGATGTCAACAGTGGTTGTTCTAAAGAGCCTGGATCACTGCTGGATTTAGGCACCCCCTCCCCCACCCCATGCTCTTAAGCAAGCTAGTGCATTGCTTCGATTTCAGGTAAGAGGCCAACTTAAACAAGGAAGTGACATGGGCAGCTGGAAGGGATGATGACCAGTGGTCGAGACTAACAAAGTCGCAGCCAAAGGAGGGAATGCCTGCAGGGTGGCAGGGATGGAATTGGCACGTGGGCAGGAGCCCGATGGTTTGTTGCATCGCAAGACCGTCACACAGCAGTGGCTTGATCATGGCTGCTGATGATGAGACCGACTGATGGCAGCAGACCAACTGATGATAATCATAGCCTCGTGTTTAGCATGCACACCGAGTCATCGTTTATAATGGGCCACTTTTATTAAATTACCGATTTGTCTTCAGGACTGTTTGACTCCATTACTTGCAAAGAGTAGTGCACATTGTACCGCAGCTGAAATCCAGAAAGCAAAAATCCCGTACTTTATAATTGTCCATAACAGAATCCTGCATAAGTGTCGCTCGTGCGTTCAGTGCTGCAAAATGATTACCGGCGCAGCCTGGTATGAATCTTTGCTGCTGTTAGAATTTAACTTCGATTGTGCGATCGGTGGCGCAGAGATCAGAGCCCTGAGCTTGCACCATTAAGTTTCGAATCCAGGTTTCGGCCGCCTGTGATTAAGCCGGGTTCTCAAGGGTAGCAAGTGGATGGTGTCTGCCCAATCACCAATAACTGCACAAAAGCCATCACGTTACATGTGGTTCTATACTTAAGTTAGCGAAGGTCCAGGTCTGAAAATGTGAATATTGGTTTGACGGTCATGCGACAAACAGTACAATGATGTGGCAGAGTGGGTTGGGAAAGCGCTGCCCTCAACTCTGTGTGTACCAAAGGTTCACTTGAAGGGGTCTCGGAGGCATCCACGTGATATCCCATTGCCGTCAGTCGTTGCCTAAGACGAAGGGTTTCTCTTCTCTGCGTGAAATCTGGGTGGATTCTTTGCTTGGTGACACGACACCGAAAGCAGAATCGAAATCAACTTGGGACGGAAAATGACAAGAGCTTCACATAGCAGCATCACGTGGTCTCTGCTTGTGTTCAGGCGGAAGGGCTGTGTGCGTTGGACCTACTCAGCTGTTCCGGACTCATCAACCACTTTGGCCGGGCGACGTCCTTAGAGAAGATTGAGATCAGCCCCATCTTGCTGCAGAAAGGCTCCACCAAACTGGCTCTCTTTGGATTGGGTAAATGCACACGGCATGTACACATTGATAATCAGAATGGTATCTACGGTAGGCTCTCGATTATCCGCGCTAATGATGCAACGGATAGCTGCGGAAAATTCTCAATCGCGGAAAATCCCAAAATGTAACTATTTTCCGCAGATCTCTGTGCCAAAAACCACTCATCGGTATCAATTAAAACTCACAAAGTAAATGATCGGATAAATTACTAAAAATTAAGCACAACTGACGATTAAACCGCACGCAGATAATCTAGGATTGAAGCTTTCGTGACTGCAGAAGTTATACTCATTGGTTTCTTCAGTAAAGTCACGTATGTAGAAATAAAATAAAATTTTAATAGATAAAATTAATATTCTTGGTTCTTTCGGTAAAGTCACGTAGAAGGGATATTAATATTATTTTATTATTTCCCTTTTACGTGACTTTACCGTAAGAACCAAGAATATGAATCCTTGCAGTCACGAAAGCTTTAAATCAAAAGATAAAATTTAATTAAAATAAATCACGACGTTTCGAATGCAGCACAAGCGCTTGTGTTGCGTTCGAAACGTCGTGATTTATTGTAATTTAATTTAAATTGTATTTCTACATACGTGACCGCACGCAGATAATTGAGAGTCTACTGTATTTGTGTTTCGATAATCTGCTCTCCTTATGCTGAGGAGTCTCCAAGCACTTGACACGCGATGAGTGACACGGCTCATGGTTGGGTGACTTGTGGGGGTGGTGGTAATCGGTGTTGTACTGTACTTTATATGGTCCACTGCTATGCTCCCAAAATTCGCCAAGCCATTCCAACACAATGCGTTTTAAGTGTGGTCAAATAACCCCCATGACCCGCGTGGCAAGGGAAGGCCCTAAGCCAGCTGTGAATTGTAAACAAGGCCGCACAATGTGCACACGTGCAACATGCACACGCGTGTACGCGCCGGAGGTGTGCAAAGCTATAAACGATGCACCGTTGCATCCTCCAATTTTCTCTTTCAAGAGCCGCGATTGTAAATGAGATGCGGTTGCCATTTAGACGATTTATAAATTCAATATTACGTGATATAAACGGACGCATTTGCAATTGAATAACCCCTGAAATAAATGGTAATGAATTGCGATTTCTCCAAATAATCTCTGCACTTTGTTTTGAGTCCCGCTATTGATGTGGCTCATTATTTTTTGTGTACTTCGGCTGAATACGTAGCGTGTACCTGCTGTTCTTTGGGGAATAATGTATTCCGCGCAGTTAAACATAACCATTTTGAATAAATGCTTTACTCTGCCACCACTTAGGGAAGTATATACACATGAATCCAAATGTCTGGCTGACATATAGCTCGAGTGAAGGTTTAAAGGGTAAAGGCTTGTCGATAAAAACTGCATTTCGATTTAAAGCTTTCGTGACTGCAGGGATTCATCTTCTTGGTTCTTTCGGTAAAGTCACGTAGAAGGGAAGTAATAAAATAATAAAAATAAAACATAATAAAATAATTCTCATGACGTTTCGGCCACAACACAAGTAGGACGGCTATCCCTGCAGTCACGAAAGCTTTAAATCGAAATGCAGTTTTTATCGACAACACAAGTAGGACGTCTACTTGTGTTGTGGCCGAAATGTCGTGAGAATTATTTTATTATGTTTTATTTTTATTATTTTATTACTTCCCTTCTACGTGACTTTACCGAAAGAACCAAGAAGAAAAAAACTGCATTGTGAGATGATTGTCGTAAAAAGCATGCGGTTACTGTTGACAGAAACCCAAGCCCTTTGTGCAAAATTTTCCAGGTGTCTCATCTGGTTTGAACTTGAATCTTGAATTTGTTTGAGCTGTACCAATGCACCTTTTACAATTGTAATTTTCTTAGATGCTCCCAACCGCAATTGAAGTCCATGCCACATATTTTTCTTCCAATATAATTGTGATATATTTATGATGGAAAAGTAGGTTCAATTCATTCGTAATAAAAAGAAGAGAGAGCGATTTTATTGGTTCAGCATTCCTGAGTCGTCGTTATCAAAGCTGTCAAGAGTAAGACCGGGGTGTGGGCTTATTGGAGTACTTTAGGCATTTAAGCAGACAACGCCTAAAAGCCAAAGTGATTTCCGGCTCAAATGTCTACCGAGGCATTGATGCTCCTCTCCTGTATGCAGCCCTGAGCCAGCGGTGGAAATTCCACGTTCCCATGACGAGGGCGAGTTTTACCATAGGACAACCGTTGTTGCATTCCTCGCAAACTCGAACTCGTTTTTATCGACCTCAGCCATGATGGGCCTGAGTCAACCCTCCATCCAGAAATCCGATTGCCTCAGGATTACTGGAAGCCAATTCTAACATGTCGATGTTTCCAGCCTGCGCGATCTCTGTTTTGTCTGTTTTCTCATCACTTATAGAGAGTTACAAGTCAGTGATTGTTGCAATTGGGCACAAATGAATGTTCCCAGCCGGTACATACTTTATCTCCTGTTCAACTTCCCATCACTTACTGAAAGTGATGGAATTGCAAAGAAACCACAGTTTTCAGCCTTCACACATTTGTCCATCTGACGATATGATAACCATTTTCAGAAAGCATTAGAATTGGTTAGAGATGAGCTCATGGTGTCTTTGATGATGTACCTGCACAGCAGCGCTTCTCAACCTGTTTCATTCCATGGCACACTTTCGAGCATGTCCAATCTTCGCATCACACCGAGTCAAAAAAAAACTATCGCAACTTTCTGTGCTATTACTCTGCCGTGAATAAATGAATGACTTGATGAATTATACAGAACGGGATGAGAACGTTTCATGGGCAATCTTGATTTGAAGCTTTCGCGACTGCAGGAATCCATACTCTTTGGTTCTTTCGGTAAAGTTACTTAGATAGTAAATTAATAGATCACGATGTTTTGATCTTAACACTAGCAATCGTCATCAGGTGGGACAAACACAGACAGCAGGAGAACTGCTGATGATGGTTGCTTGTGTTGCGATCGAAACGTCGTTTCATGGGCATTCAATAATTTCATGTTGCTTTTATTTGTATAAATCTGTCTTTTCACCTTATTCTGAGAATATATTTTGCTGCCTTATCCAATTTACCCCTTTCTCCTCCCCACACCCACCACAACCCTTTAAACTCACTTAGCAATTTCCTCAAACCTGCCTCTTTTTTTCCCCTGACCACCTGTATATTTCCCAAGATCCTAAGTTTTTCCCTATTATTTTTGTCTGTCTTTCTTTTCGGATTGTCCTCAAAAAAATTATTCTCTCTTTCTTTCTCTTCACCTCTCACACCTCCACCGCGACCATTTTATTTCTCCTGCGTCTCGTAAATGTTTTGTTCTATGTTCACCGAAGCATCCGTGCGTTGTCCAATCTCCTTAGTTTTATCTCTATTCCTTTTGCATGTCTGCCTGTCACTTTTTACCCTGGCCTGCGAATGTATTTTGCTGTCAAGCTCATTCACGGTCCTGGCCTTCCCTCTGCTCGCCTTCCATACAACAACTTCGAAGAAGCTTGACCCAATTTATCATTCGACCTTAAGATTTGCATTGAACTGCCCATTTCGGACCCACCACTGCGATCTCTACATTGGGTCAAACTTACCATCTCTTAATGATCGACGGCTTGTGCATCAGATCTTATTTATTCACGATGTACTTACAAAAAATCAGCAGGCTACCCGCTGGATCTCCTCACTGTTTAGAAGAACAAATGTAACCTAAAGTCCTCACTCATTTATCAGCTTCACATTCCTTATTGCCGTAGAAATACTGGAGGAAGGGCCTTTGCTGTTGATGCCCCAAGGGTCTGGAATGCTGTCGCCAATAAACTGAAACTTGGATCACTACCTGTGAGATCTGTACTCAAAACTGCTCTTGAGGCGCTATACCTAATAAATAAACTTAAAATTAAACTAAATAAACTTGACGGTGACATTTTTCAACTCGTAATAAAAGTTATATTTGCTTAGATCGTGTGAATATAAATGCGTCATTAACCCACCACCACTCGCGACCTAACACAAAATAACTTTCATTATGAATAATATCGGTCGCGAAAACTTACGTGCTTTTTCACCATCCCACCTTCGTGTCGCCGACATCCGACTCCTCTCTCGAACCCCCCGCCCCCCCGCTGCGTCCTGGCCCAGGTTCCATTCGTGATGAGCGGCTCCACCGCATGTTCGTCAAGGGCGACGTGCTGATGCTGCGGCCCAAGGAAGACAAGGATGAGTGGTTCAACCTTTTCGTCATTCACCAGAACAGGTGACGTTGACCGCCGAGCTATTTGAGCTTTTTTTCTTGATCTGCTCCGCCTCTTAAGTTGAGTCGAGTTTGTTTTGTTTGACACCAGAGGCCAGGGTGAGTTTCATTTGCAATTGTGACCTGGGGTTTTTGTCATGCCAGTAGGCGATCATCGCCCCCCTCCTGACAGACTCATGCCCCAGGTGATTCTTGCAATTGAGACTTTCCTGGTCTCTTCTTGGCATCCTCACCTGGGTAAATAAAATGTATGTATGTTGGAGTTGACACCTTTTGCAAGGAATCATGCTTACATTAACCACAATACTTGCAGTCAAATGCAAACAAAAAACAATACTCTGATCATTTATGCATTGTCTTTTGAAACTGATTGGTCCACACCAGAGACAGCTTTCTTTAGAGCCTGATCTCATATGGTGTTCGACCAGATGACGCAAGTATTGTGGTTAATGTAAGCATGATTCCTTGCAAAAGGTGTCAGTTTTGTTGCCAGAAAAAAGGGGAAAAACCCTATTAGTATATTTTGGTACAGGCAAAGGAGGTCCCATGATGTAGCTGCTCACCCAGAGCTCTCATTACTCTGGTAGTGCGTTGTCTTTGAACTGTGCGCCTTTTGGCGTCATCTGGTCGAACACCATATGAGACGAGGCTCTAAAGAAAGCTGTCTCTGGTGTGGACCAATCAGTTTCAAAGACAATGCATAAATGATCAGAGTATTGTTTTTTGTTTGCATTTGACTGCAAGTATTGTGGTTAATGTAAGCATGATTCCTTGGAAAAGGTGTCAGTTTTGTTGCCAGAAAAAAGGGGAAAAACCCTATTAGTATATTTTGGTACTGGCAAAGGAGGTCCCATGATGTGTTGGAGTTCTTTCACACCTTATGTAGCCAACCGTGATGATCAAACTTGAAATTACTACACGGATCACCGGGTAAAACATGTTACCTTGTTCGGCAACAACTACACAACATAGCGTCACGCATCTACATCTGAGACACTTTATTGCAATGCGACTTTGTCAATCCTCGGGCGCCTCCATGAAGCGCCATACAATTACATGAATGCTTACGCCAAACTTGACCATTTAAGGAGTGTGTCCAGCAGCTGAACAAAACTTAAACGAAACAGGAGAATAAAATATCGAAATTACAGGAGAAATGGGGAGAATAAAAAATTAACCCGTAAAAACAAAGTTTTTCACTATAAATCCTTTATATGCGTGGCGGCTAGAGTCCTCTCGTCCTCTGGCTTGAGATGGCTGCCACCTATGGGTCAGATGATTGCCTGCCACCATTAAGCAATTGGTAATTAAATATAATTTATTTTTTCCTAAAATGTTGAAAATTTTGGAAGAAAATTTTCACGAAAATAAATTGTCACGCACAACGAGTCTGTGTGCAAAATGTCAGCTCGATTGGATCACGGGAAGTGGGTTAAAAAACGACCGAAAGATTTGCACGGTCGTAAGCGCGCAAGCAAGCAAGCAAGTGAACTTAATATAAAGGATTTAAAAAGATGTAAAAGCCGCGTCGCGACTTCAGTAAAAAATGCATTTGGTATCGGACGGAAGGGTATGTATTTTTTAAAATATACTACATCCTCTGCTGAGCGCTTGTATAAATCTATGTCGGTGAGTACTTCAGAGGACGTTGGACCAAACCTTGGGATTTAAACTCACGGTGGCTGGTTCAGCCCGGAGTTGTAAGCATGCTCATCATCATGGCAATTTTTCTGTGGTCGGAAATATGATTTCTTACACAGCCTTCATGGAGATTTGTGCAGGAAATCGCCTTAAGTGCAGCAAAGATTAAAAAGCCGGTGGCGTCGTGATCATATGCAAGAGTAGATAATTTCGTGGGTTTTTTTTTAAATAACCAAAACATGTGAAATTTGCCAAATTACCAGCAGTGTCTCTAGATGGCTATAGATTTGCTCCAAACCCGTGTTTATTCTAAACGTGGAGGGGAAAACCAGAGGACTGTGCAACCACGGGGAGAGACACATGCAAATATCCAGCAGCAGGTGTCAGGGTCGGTTTCGAACCCACGACCTCCTGTATACCAGGCGAGGGAGTTAACATCTCCATTGAGTGATTGACACAGAGCGTCTTCGCTATTCACCCACCTCGCTCCATGCATCTCATTGCGATGCTCTCTCAAGACATGAGTAATGAGGTGAGATAATTTGACAAAAAATTAAATCACGTTTACTCTTGGGTGATTTAAAGTTGAAAGCTGCCGTAATAATCTCTTTATATAGGATTCAATTTTAGACTTTCTGAAGGACTGATATGGTGATATTACGGTGTTATGAAATGACTTTTGTATATGGGATGAGTGGCATTATTTGTTCCTCTTTTAACCTGTATATCCAACATTAAACTTATGGGCCACTGCCAGTTATACTAAAGTAAATCTCAACACTATTATATTCGTATTTTTAACTATGGTGGGAATTCATATGATTAGTATTACATTTTGGGCCAGTAAATGTTCTTATGTTAATGCAATGTTTTTTCATGTGTAGCTGTTTTCCAATCCACTGCTGGATGAGGGCCTCCCCACACCATGCAAATTGTGGTGGTTATATGATCATATTTCCATTTAAAGCTTTCGTGACTGCAGGGATTCATCTTCTTGGTTCTTTCGGTAAAGTCACGTAGAATGGAAATAATAAAATAATAAAAATAAAACATAATAAAATAATTCTCACGACATTTCGGCCACAACGCAAGCAGCCGTCCTCAGGTGAAGAACAGGTCTGTCAGACGCTGTCTTTCTGACAGACCTGTTCTTCACCTGAGGATGGCTGCTTGCGTTGTGGCCGAAACGTCGTGAGAATTATTTTATGATGTTTTATTTTTATTATTTTATTATTTCCATTCTACATGACTTTACCGAAAGAACCAAGAAGATATATGACCATACTTCACCAAACTGGTCAGCGCGAGTTGGTAACAGCTGAGACCATATACATGGAGTCATAGATTACAGAACAGCAATGGACTTTGCTGCAATGCCATCTACTAATGAACTCTGCCGCAGCCTATAACACCTGTTTGATGCATTGGATGGTGTTGACCCCATCGAAGCATTTGCCAGGCACAACAGGGCTTAGTTTCTGAGGTCTTAAGAGGTTGTGCCATCTGTCATTGTGCCCCATTGCATTCTGATTGTGAGCGCTTTTTTTTCAAGGATTGTAATGGCAACGAATTAGAATGCAAGCACAGCCCTCTTACTCTGCGTACACAGGAGTTCAAGAGCTCTTGCAGGATCTCAGCAAGTCGATAATTAACAGATGTGATGGAGCAAAGACAAACAACCTTTGATAGCCTTTCATCGACTGTTCTGCCAGGTACTCATTTAAGGCTAAGTTGGGATAGGGGAGGGCCCAGGACCGGTTGAAATATTCACCACTTGTTATTGGTCGTGTGCGGGAATCGTAATTCGGGTCGCCAGGTTCGTAGCACATTGCACAAAACCGCTGAGCCACTGCTCCCCATAACGTGAAATATCGTACACACATGCAATCAAACACTTTGCAGGCGGATGGCATGCATTTGTGAAACTCCATAATCGGCTGGGTTGTGAATTGGCCAGGCGATAGTAGCACAGACAGTAGGTTTTTGAATCCTCTGCTGAGCTCCGAGTGTTATTCTCTCGTACGTGTGGTGCATCTCTTGCGGGTTTCTTGCCACGTGGATTCAAACACTGCTTCATGAAATTGGATAAGCATCGCAAAAATGCAACTCCACCATCCTTAAAACGAGTCTGTGGGATCCATTGAGACTTCCATCGGTAATTACCTGGCATTATTATCGGTAATTGCAAGCAAGAACATGCACATCAACATAAACCCACACACAATTGATCGTATATTTAATTGTCCCGTTATGTTGTGTACTTTCAATTAAGGTTGCCTATCTGCCCACATGGCAGCTGACAATGATGCCCTGGTTCAGCTGTTCTGGGCAGGCTGACATTGCCGTGCGCGGGGGAAGTGAACGGGTTTGGGAAAATAGGTAGGTAGGTTCACTTGGGAGGGGGGGCGGGCGGGGGGATTTGTTCGAGTGTGCAATATTGACTTTGTGAAAAATCTTGCACGTACATATGTTGAACTTCTTTCGCACTGTACGTACCCGAGCATGCTAACTGGAGGTTGCGAGGGAAGGACAACAAACTAAACACAAAAAGCAGTTTTAAATAATAAGTTTTAAATCTAGATTTAAAAGTGCATAGCTCCAGTGGCTTCCTAATATCCGAAGAAAGAGCGTTCCAGACGGCTGCGGAAACGCATCCGAAAGTGCTTGATGCAGTGTAAATAGAGCAACAACTATAATTTGACATTGAGACGGTTGATTCAGACGATGGCGTCAGGCGTAGCGGAGTGTATCTCTGTGATGATTCCCCTCCCTCCTTCGTGTTTGAACCGGGCATGGAGTCGTTATTTGTTGCACAGTCTGTTCCGCAATGGAGAGTTACAAATATTCCATGTGTGCATCAAATGGAATATTTTGTGCATCAAATGGAATATTTGTGTGCGAATATGGCTTAGGGGTTCTGGCCCCAACAGCAAGAGATCTTCTACCTCTGGATCTTGGTCGAGTTGTTTGCCAGTTCTTGTGGAGATCGAGGTTCGTGCGTAAAAGGGCACCATCGGTAGATCTTAAAGACCACTAAGGATCCCGTACGATTGAATTAGCTACTGAATATAAAGTGACTCTAGGCCTCGTTAAGGCCTCAAATGCGAGCAACGTGCTATAATTTCCACTCGTCTAGAGACACGAAGCCAACGCGTATGACGCGGTAACATATAATCAATGTCTAAATTATATACCATGTTCTCCAGACTTTAAGATGCTCTTGAAATTAAGACGCACCCCCAAAACGTCTGCCCGATGTCGAAAAAGCTTTACGCAACTGGATTGTGAGATGCACCCCCAAACTTTTTGCCTCTAAGGTACAAGATGAAAACAACGTGTGTTTTGTATTTTAGAAAATAACGATGAATGAATTCTCAACAATCCTAAGCTAATGGCTCTCCAATGTGGAATTGGGTTCCACATATTGTTATTTGGCTTGATGTCCCGACTATTTGCTGCTTCCATCAGCAGCTGAACTCAGTTCCTGATGAAGTTTTCAGGTACAAATTACGATACATCAATTCTCAACAACCCTATGCTAATGGCTCTCCAATGTGGATTTGGGTTCTACCTATTCTTATTTGGCTTGATGTCCCGACAATTTGCCGCTTCCATCAGAAGCTGAACTCAGTTCCTTGCGAGGTTCACAGGGCGTGGTAAATGCAACGGAGAGCTGTATGCAGCACAACCCTGAAGACCTTTGCAAGTAGTAGTATAACCCCTAAGCTGACGCTCGTTTCTGTTGTCTATGATGGCAATCTGTTCAGGAGATAAATGCCAATGTTGAGGTCTGCTAGCCAGGGCGAGAGGGTTTAACATAGGAGAGTTTTTGCGTAGTTTTTGCTACTCTGTTGAAGGTGCGCAGACTGTGGTGGTCCATTATGTGGTACATTATGTGGTCCGTAGTTTGGGTTGCTTGGCCACAATCGCACGACTGTCGCTTGTGTCTTTAAATTTTCAATTTATGAAGAAGATAAAACCACGTGTTGAATAACCTGGAGGGAGTCTGCATTTGAAGACGCTCTCCGTACACTTCATGAAAATAACTTTTAGTTCCTTATTGAAACGTTACATTCATTATTTCGCGGCTGAAACTCTCTATCCTAAATGGTTTTATGATGAAAATGCAAAGAAATCTAATCAAATATATGGAAAAATAATAACTGTGTCATCTTCCAATCACACTCCATCACCCTTACATTTTACCCATTGGTTTAATGCTCACATTTTCAAAGAGGGATGGAAGTACATTTCTAATAATCTCCTTAAAATGTTAAAACTCTCGTCTTTGTGAAATCTGTTTTCTGCGTGGGTGTTTCAGCGTGGGGAGCGGTGGCGTGACGGTTTTTGCACTGCGCCAATAATTTGCCCATCGGAGCTCGATTCCTGGCTATGATTGAGCATCAGTGGGGCCAGGACATTGCACAGTAAATGTTCATCGCAGAATTCAAATTGTGCGCGTTCGGATTGAATTTGTCATCCTTCCGCCAGTCCCAGATTCTGAGAAGCTTTATATCCAATACCCGTGGTCAGTATCGATCGCGCGCTTTCAGATCCGCTTCTGCGGCCGTCTGGAACGCTCTTACGATGTTAGGAAGCCGCTGGAGCAATGCAATTTTGAATCTAGATTGAAAACTAATTTCTTCAGAACTGCTTTTTGTGTTTAGTTTGTTGTCCTTCACTCGAACCCTCCGATTAGCACGGTTGGCAGCCTACGGTACTAAAGGAGTTCAACATACATTCATACACGCACATGATGAGCAATAGTTTGTTTTTATTTATATATTTTTTGGAAAAGCAAATGATCACGTTGATCAATTATCTGCTCGCCGTTACACTTGCCAGCGGCGTACTCGCAGGCATGAGGATAAGAACCGGCTGGGTCATCTTTTCAGGCAAAAAAGTTATTAGGAAATTGCTTTTTATCTGCTAACATGCACAGGTGCCAATTACCATTGGAGAGGCACAAATTGATGAGTAACGTTTTAGCCAAAATGTCATTACCGGCGCTGGTCCAGTGGAAGCTAATTTTGGGATAATTTTTTGTAAAGACTAAATCAATTAAAACCTGCAGTTAGGACATAATCTTCCGAACGGTTGAATAAACACCCAGCAGGGATGCGCACGTCTCTGTGTTTTTAAATCGTCATCTTCATCAGTCACGGTCGATCCACTTTCTGAGTGAAGGTCTCACTAAGCCCCTGCCACCTCTCACAATCCTGCAATCCAACTAGTCCATCCGACACCTGCGCACATGATCTGATTTCATTGCTCCGTCTCCCTGGTGGGCACGTATTCTGTTCCCTTGGCTGTCGCTCGCGTCACTAATTCCTGACCATCAGCCCTCATCCCTTCTAGCCACCACGTGGCCCTGCCCAAAGCACGCTCACTTTTCCTTTTCAGTTCGAATTATGCCTCCAACTTGTTACTGTTCTCTAACGCATGCCCTTCTCTTTCTGTCTCTATCGGTGTATTTCCGAGGATGCTCCTCTCCATGTTTAGAACACATTCCTGTGGAAGAGCTGGTAGGAACGTTGGGTTGCTCGGTCAATGGCCAGGGTCAACGGCGGCGTGGTGTATGCCGTAAATATGGCCGACTGTGAGGGCGGGCACAAGCCGGCGTGAGTAGGTTAAACGTTGAGTTTTATAAGGGCACCACGGGGTGATCAGCCCCTCCCCACCCAGCCTCACCTTCCCCACCCAGCCCCTCCCCACCCTCACCTCCCCACCCAGCCCCTTCCTTCCCACCCAGCCCCTCCCTGCACGACGGACGGGCACAATAATCCCCTGTGGGCTGGTGTAACCAGGAGGTTCCTACCAGTATCAACATTCTGATTCTGATGCTCCTCTGTGCACTCTTGAGCATTTTGCCCATGTTCTTTGGTAGCGCTGACAGTGTCACAGTGACAATTTTATCCGTTGCTTTTTGTTCAGTGCTTCAAATTGGCTCGAACTTGCTTTTGTCTGTTGAAAGATTTTCGATTCCATTGCACATTCAGTGGCTGTCCCAAGTGCACATTATCTTCTGTGGGTGTTTTGTTGTTGACATGTGGTAATTCTTGTACATGTACATATAAAGCTACATCTTTTAGAGGTGGCCAAGTGATATCACAACTCAGAATTCATGGGTTTTAATGTGAGTGGGATATCGAACCCTGGTGGCTCGCGATTGAGTCAGCGTCTCGCAATCGGGAAAAAGCACGCGTTCAAATTCTGCTATGAGATCTCTTTTACCAGTAGCAAAATATAGTAGTAGGTTTTTACCCTTTTAAACTGGTACAAAACGGACACCTTTATTTATTAATAATTTATTAATAAAGGTGTCAGTTTTGTACCAGTTTAAAAGGGTAAAAACCTACTACTATGTTCAAATTCTGGTTGGGTGTTTTTCCTCGGCCCCATTGTCCGATCCTCTGTAGTTGATGAACAAGTGCCACTTTTGTGCCGGAGTCATTATTGTTTGCCCTATTGATCGACTAATCCCCCATCATAGGAATGTCGAATTTCCTCCACTGGCTCAGAGCCTCAATGCTCAGCAGAAAATGACTTTGACATTTTTTTTACTTTAACACAGGGATTAAAGAAAATCGACAGCTTCTCCATGCGCGAGCAAATTCTCATCTCCTAAGATGGCTTTAATCCATCCGGTGGTGGAAATTCTCTATTTCCGCGTAGCTGGTTGCAGTTGTGCTGTGTAGCTGCGCCGAACTCATCCGAGCACATTTATATATTATTATTATCACCACTCGAGAAGTTAGTCTCTTCGCAAAGGCTGAAGCTTACGTTTGAGGATATAGTCCCCAAGGAACAAGCCGGGTACAGGAACGGACGAAATGGCCGCGAGCAAACGACATTGAAGACAGGCTTTGAACGTCGGCCCAAAACAGCGGCAGCGTTCGATGGCCTCTCTTCGGCAGATGATACCGCATAGCGGAAGAGTCTGCCGCTACAGCTTGCGACGGACCGTGCCTTTGCCGCCCAACAATCCGACTTGTCGCCGACGTGCCGAGCCAGCGATAGTTCACCGCATCCATTTCGGTGAAGCGGCCAGCGGCACACGGAGATTGAATAGCCGACTCCCGGTAAGAGCCGACTCCCGCAGGGATCTGCTCTTGCACCGGCGCTGTTCAACCTCTACGCCGGCGGGCATTCCGGCAACATCCTTCCGCGGGTTCACGTACGTGGACGGCGCCGCGCGGCTGGCAAGCCAAGCCCCTGGACGAGAGGACACTGGGAAAGTCCTCGAGAAAGATGTCCAAAAATCGGAGAGGCGTACTTTAAGAATTGGCACCGCCATAAGCCAGACAAGACAACCTCGTTGAGGGGCTGACTGTGGAAGGCGCCGGGCCTTGTCTCTCCCACGTGGAGCCCCCGCTAGATCACCCTCGAAAGGCAACATTGTTGAGAAGCACGTACACCTTGCAGCCGCGGGATTGACAATTAACTGGCAGTTATTGTTATTGTAATTTTTTTATTAAGTTCTTGAATTAAACTTGGATCGCTCAAATGCGACTTGGTAAAAAAATCTCATATTCTTGGCAATAAATGTTGCACGACGTTGCTTTCTATATTGACATTTGTCACGTTAGTTATGCATGAAAAAATTATTCTGATGAATTATGCATGTGCGAGTCTGTGGGTCTCTATGCATGCATAACTCATGAGACAACAGACAAGCGTTCCGATGGTGAACAATGCAGAGGTCGCAAACGGGTTTTGATTCCTTACCCGTACCCGGCCGCACCAGGGTTGCAAACGGGTACCCGTACCCTACCCGATACCCGGCTACCCGTACCCGGCCGGGTATCGGGTAGGGTACGTGTACCCGATTGCGACCTCTGGGATGAAGCCATGTTGCAAGCGTGGGTGGGTTGATTCTATGAACTTGAATTGTGAGAAGAGACAATACGTTGGGAAATGAGTGACAAATGGTTACTCACCAGTGACTCACGGCCTACCCGGCCGCACCAGGGTCGCAAACGGGTACCCTTACCCAGCCAGGTACAGGTAGCCGGGTATCGGGTAGGGTACGGGTAACGGGTACCCGATTGCGACCTCTGGAACAATGTCAGCACCAGAGGAGTACTTCAGCACTGCTAAGATTTTGGTTTGAATTCTTAGCTCTCATCCAAAGCAAATCACATTTCCTGGGATTAGCGAGTCGGATGTTATAAATAATCTCACAAACTCACGGCCAATCCGCCCACCACCTTTACAAGTGGGAATTCTTGGAGAGCCTGGAGTGCATGGGTCTCTCTGTATTGTATGACTATGAACTCTGTGAGTCTGGGACTCTATGCGAGTCTGTGAGTCTCTGTGTGAGTCTGTGGGTCTCTATATAAGTCTGTGCGTCTCTCTGCGAGACCTCACTAATTGTGAACCACTGCAAACTATGAAAATTAACTGGATGCAATTAATCAATCCACCACCAAATTAATTGAAGCAATGTCCTGCTCTAAACTAATCAGGACATCGACTTATGAGTTGCTATTAATCCAGCCGTACGTGAATAAAGATGCATGTCACAAATGATGACACAAGGAGACTACATGCCTCCGTTGAGGGGGAATGATTGCCCTGCGAAAAAGTGGCTAATAGTCGGTTTCCAGGAACCAAAGCTCTAGGATGTCATCGTGACCATGCATTAATGTTGTCACCATAGCTTTGTGGGAAAGGATCCATTAGTGTGAGTAATGCAGATTTGTATGCATGCACAATGTGTAATCTTGCACCCTTTTATGTGTGTGCCGGCCAAAACCACCGTGTTTCAGAGTCCACTCTGTCCGTCCGTAAATGCACGGAATGCAGGTGTCTTTTAATGAAAGGTGGTAAACACCAAAGTTGTACCCACGATTTTATCTCTACATCACAGCGTTTGATTCTGTATAGGAATCCAATTTAGTTTTGTATAATCTTGTTGGTCGTGTGGTCAATGTGGGTCTTCAACGACATTTTCGAGTCCAGGATAACGCCGAGATATTTAAAGTTGACAAACTGCTGATTCCAGTGCGCTGACCACGATGCCACCGCTCCAAAGACAAAGTTCACCCTTATGGGGCAAGTGCTGTTAGCGAGTACCTATGAAGGCCGGCACGGAACATGAGGGAGTGGGTGGCCAGCACAACACTCCCGACCGCCTTTACCTCACCAGTGGCAACATTTACAACACACCACACCAGGTACTCACTTGAGGCTGAGTCGACGTAGGGGAGGCCCAGCACCAGTTTAGATAATCGCCACTGGCGTTGGCCGTGAGCGGTAATCGAACTCGAGTCACCAGGTTCGTAGCGCAGTGAGCTAACCGCTACCCACCCACTTTCCCACGCACACACACACACACAGGTCCAAGCACAGCGCCACCAACTACATTCCGGAGCACTTCCTCTATAGCTTCCTGGACCTGGTGGTGTGGGGCCACGAGCACGAGTGCCTCATCAAGCCCGTGCGCAACGAGCAGCGCTTGTTCTACGTCACGCAACCCGGCAGCAGCGTCGCGACCTCCCTCTCTCCCGGCGAAGCAGTTGCCAAGTGAGCGGTTTTCGGCGGACGCGTGCACAGCAGCGACAAATATCCCCTGTGCAGCCTTAGACTGTTGGGGGTGAGTGCCGTTAGAAAGCGGCACCTGCGAAGGCCACCCACGGCGCACGAGGGGGTGTGTGGCCAGCACCACGCCTGGCTGGACTTGTCTCAGAGGTCGCAAACGGGTTTTGATTCCTTACCCGTACCCGGCCGCACCAGGGTCGCAAACGGGTTTTGATTCCTTACCCTTACCCGTACCCGGCCGCACCAGGGTCGCAAACGGGTACCCGTACCCGATACCCGGCCAGATACGGGTAGCCGGGTATCGGGTAGGGTACGGGTATCGGGTACCCGATTGCGACCTCTGGGATGAAGCCATGTTGCAGGCGCGGGTGGGTTGATTCTAGGAACTTGAATTGTGAGAAGAGACAAGACGTTGGGAAATGAGTGACAAACAGTTACTCACCAGTGACTCACGGCCTTCCCGTACCCGTACCCGGCCACACCAGGGTCGCAAACGGGTACCCGTACCCGGCCGGGTACGGGTAGCCGGGTATCGGGTAGGGTACGGGTAGCCGGGTATCGGGTAGAGTACGGGTATCGGGTACCCAGTTGCGACCTCTGCCTTGTCTCCTCCATGGCAATGTTTATGCATGACACCAGGTACTCAATTGAGTCGACCTAGGTGAGGGTCAAAACCGGGTTTGGGTTGTCGTTGGCGTTGGTCGTGAGTGGGAATCGATCCCGGGTCGCCGGGTTTGTCACAGACACGCGCACACGAACAGATGCGCACAAACGCACACACGTCCCCATAGGGAGAGAGAACACCATTAGCCTTTTAATATGGCTAAAGGCAAAAGTGCACCCCTGCCATTGCTTGTTCATGCATCTGCCGGCCAAAGGGCCTCCACCAGATGGCATTTGGCCCACTCTTCCACACTGGCCAGACGTCTCGGAAGAGGTGGGCTTACCCACACTTTAACCCACCACACGTGACCTTCCCATCAACAAACTGGTGACCTCTGGATGGCAAGTCCAGTGTACTGGCCGTTACACCCCTGTGGCAGCATTGCAAAACTGGTTCATAGTAATCAAAGCTGCATGATGTAGGGGGGAGCAGGGAGAGCTGTCGACAAAGGACTGCTGGTGTACACACGTGTGCAAAGCATGAACCAAATGACCCTTTAAGCCACAACTTTAACATGTTGCGGCTTCAAAGAGTCGTTGGTCTATGATAATCATAAGTAATACTTGTGATGCCAAGTGTATGTCTTTATGAACGTATTGGCGGTACACCGGTGCGCAGTTCTAAATAATAATGAGAACGCTGACAATTATTTTATTTTCTCACCATTCGCAACCCCGCTCAGAAAATCTTGTGGAGTCGTGCATCAAAATCAGTTCTCGTGATGTCGAAGCAGCTGGAAGACGAATATCAGTTCAAATTGTGATTATAGAGACTGTTTTATGAGGACCCCGGTGTGTTATGCTGCACCGGTGTACCGCCAATACGTCCGTATGTTGAACTTCTTTCGCACCGTACGTAGCCGACCACGCTAATCGGAGGTGCGGGGGAAGGACAACAAACTATGGGTCTCTGTGTGAGTCTATGGGTCTCTGTGTGAGTCTATGGGTTTCTGTGTGAGTGTATGGGTTTCTGTGTGAGTGTATGGGTCTCTGTGTGAGTCTGTGGGTCTCTGTGTGAGTCTGTGGGTCTCTGTGTGAGTCTATGGGTCTCTGTGCGAGTCTATGGGTCTCTGTGCGAGTCTATGGGTCTCTGTGTGAGTCTATGGGTTTCTGTGTGAGTGTATGGGTTTCTGTGTGAGTGTATGGGTCTCTGTGTGAGTCTGTGGGTCTCTGTGTGAGTCTGTGGGTCTCTGTGTGAGTCTATGGGTCTCTGTGCGAGTCTATGGGTCTCTGTGCGAGTCTATGGGTCTCTGTGTGAGTCTATGGGTCTCTGTGCGAGTCCATGGGTCTCTGTGCGAGTCTATGGGTCTCTGTGTGAGTCTATGGGTCTCTGTGTGAGTCTATAGGTCTCTGTGCGAGTCTATGGGTCTCTGTGCGAGTCTATGGGTCTCTGTGCGAGTCTGTGGGTCTCTGTGTGAGTCTGTGGGTCTCTGTGTGAGTCTATGGGTCTCTGTGCGAGTCTATGGGTCTCTGTGTGAGTCTATGGGTCTCTGTGTGAGTCTATGGGTCTCTGTGTGAGTCTATGGGTCTTTGTGCGAGTCTATGGGTCTCTGTGCGAGTCTATGGGTCTCTGTGCGAGTCTATGGGTCTCTGCGCGAGTCTATGGGTCTCTGTGTGAGTCTATGGGTCTCTGTGTGAGTCTATGGGTCTCTGTGTGAGTCTATGGGTCTCTGTGTGAGGCTATGGGTCTCTGTGCGAGTCTATGGGTCTCTGTGCGAGTCTATGGGTCTCTGTGTGAGTCTATGGGTCTCTGTGTGAGTCTATGGGTCTCTGTGTGAGGCTATGGGTCTCTGTGCGAGTCTATGGGTCTCTGTGCGAGTCTATGGGTCTCTGTGTGAGTCTATGGGTCTCTGTGTGAGTCTATGGGGTGCCTGTGAGTCTATGGGTCTCTGTGTGAGTCTATGGGTCTCTGTGTGAGTCTATGGGTCTCTGTGCGAGTCTATGGGTCTCTGTGTGAGGCTATGGGTCTCTGTGCGAGTCTATGGGTCTCTGTGCGAGTCTATGGGTCTCTGTGCGAGTCTATGGGTCTCTGTGTGAGTCTATGGGGTGCCTGTGAGTCTATGTATGTTGAACTTCTTTTGCACCGCACGTAGCCGACCGCGCTAATCGGAGGTGCGAATGATGCTGTTGCGTCTTTTAAAGGCACGTGGGCATCCTTCACGTGCACGGGAAGCGCATGAACCTTCAAAAGATCCCGCTGCAGACCGTTCGGCAGTTTTACATTCAGGATGTGGTTCTGCAGGACACAACCATCAACCCTTCTCACCCCAAGGTCACTCAGATGATTGAAAACTACTGTTCTGAGAAGGTAAATCTGGTTTCCCATGCCAACCGTAGCCTCCGTTGTGTGCTAATTGCTGATGGGAGTCTGTCTGCTTACCTTACGTAACCTTGCCCCGGGACATTTTCTTCTTAACATGGGACCTTTTTGCCAGTATCAAAGTATGAAAAATGAGAATAGATTTTATCCTAAAGTAGTAATATGTTTTTACCCTTTCAACTGGTACAAAAACTGACACCTTTATACAAGGGGTCATGTTTGCAATAACCACAACACAAGCAGTAAAAAATTAACCCGTAAAAACAAAGTTTTTCACTATAAATCCTTTATATGCGTGGCATCGGTTTTATTTTATTATTCATTTCTGTTTTTCTTGAGTAAGAGTTTTATTTTTATCACATTGGTATTTTAAATTAAATATGACATTTTTTTTTTCCTAAAAAGTGGAAAATTTAGGAATTTTTTTTTTCACGAAAATAAATTGTCACGCACAACGAGTCTGTGTGCAAAATGTCAGCTCGATTGGATCACGGGAAGTGGGTTAAAAAATGACCGAAAGATTTGCACGGTCGTAAGCGCGCAAGCAAGCAAGCAAGTGAACTTAATATAAAGGATTTAAAAATGCAAACAAAAAGAAACAACTCTGATAATGATAATGATATGCACTGTCCTTGAAGTTGATTGGTCCACGCCCGAGACGGCTTTTCTTAGAGCCTAAAAGCTGTCTCGGGTGTGGACCAATCAACTTCAAGGACAGTGCATATCATTATCAGAGTTGTTTATTTTTGTTTGCATTTTGACTGCTTGTGTTGTGGTTATTGCAAACATGATCCCTTGTATAAAGGTGTCAGTTTTTGTACCAGTTGAAAGGGTAAACACCTATTACTATATTTTGCCACTAGTAAAGGAGGTCTCATAGGTTTGATCCTTTTTGCCAATGAAACGGACAATGCATGTGTAACGGGTTCCGGAGACACTTGTAGATGTAACTTCTTTATTACAATACAACACTCCAACAGTCCTGATACTCTGTTACAGCCTAGGTACACAGCCTAGCTACACAGCCTAGATACTTTAGATACTCTACTCTGGCTACGCTCGCCCTCACAAGGTCGTAGAGTCGGGAGTTCCAGAGTCCCAGCGCTGGCTCTCACAGCATCCCAGGGTCTTCAGATGGCTGGTCGTGGGTCTTGGGTCTTGAGTTACAACTGGGCCCCGATTGTCCAGGGAGCTCTCCTTTTATGCCTGATCCAACGAGGGGTGGGGCCGTGTGCGCCACCAGACATCCCACAGAGCACACACAGCCCCCTCCCCGTTGGCGGCGCCAAAAAGGCTTAAGCGCCTGGGAACCCAACGCCTGGCGCCCAAAGGCTTAAAAGCGTCTGGACCCCCTGGGAACCCAGTGCCTGGCGCCCAGAGGCTTACGCGTCTGGACCCACCTGGGAACCCAGAGCCTACAGCAGCCCCTCCCTTCTTATGTCACTACACATGTATTATCTGAACCTGTTTGTGTGTATGTTCACCACACACACGTGTGGTTAATGCGGACTTGTTTCCTTGTTTGAACATCTTAACGCCTATTTTATTGCCAGAAAGGGTTAAAACCTATTCTTTTTTTTCATAATTTTCTCTCCTCTCTTCTGCATGGGTTTCTTCTCATCGCTAAAAACAACGGACATCGTAACTGCAAAAAAATAATTTGTGTCTTTGTAGAAAATATAAATAACAAAGTGTATCATTTTTTTCAAAGAGTTGTTTTCGGAGGGCTAATGCATTGGGCGCCACAGCCAAATCTACTTGCCTCATGCTGTGACCTTTATCCAGACAGCAGCGGGACTTTAATACATTTATTTGCAATACACATACCTGTCAACTCCATATGATTTATCCGTATTCTTGTACAGGGAAATTGAGTACAACATTATTTTTTGTGTTTCTCCCTTGTGATGGTACTTTGTAGGATGAATGTTGAGAATTATAAGGTCATTGGGTGCCCAATAAGGTCTCAATTTGTCTGTAATAAGGTAGGCACTGATAAGCGGTTGACAGGTATGAATACGTCACACTCCGTGTTGATGAGATTTAATTGGCTAGAGGATTTGACATTTGTTACTTTGCTTCTTCATGCCTCTGGTCATCCTGGGTCAGTTAGCTGTGCCCGTCGTTAATTGATTGAGTGCCGAGTCGAACGGCCCCGCAGTTAATCGAGTTAATTGATTGAGTTGACGGGATTCTCTTCTTGGGCACGCACAATCCATGAGTGCACCTGGTTCTCCACGGGGGCTCCAAACTGTCGTAAGTGGGGAAAAAAAAAGGGGCCTTTGGAATCCTCCTTACCCATACTTCCCATTGCCAAATATCCCTTCTCATTACGCCCAACGTTGCGATCGCGTTGCACTTCAAGGTCTCTCTCCTCCACTTAGCAGAGGTCGCAAACGGGTTTTCATTTCTTACCCGTACCCGGCCGCACCAGGGTCGCAAACGGGTACCCGTACCCGGCCGTACCCGTACCCTACCCGTACCTGGCCGGGTACGGGTAGGGTACGGGTATCGGGTACCTGATTGCGACCTCTGGGATGAAGCCATGTTGCAGGCGCGGGTGGGTTGATTCTAGGAACTTGAATTGTGAGAAGAGACAAGACGTTGGGAAATGAGTGACAAACAGTTACTCACCAGTGACTCACGGTCTACCCGTACCCGTACCCGTACCCGGCCGCACCAGGGTCGCAAACGGGTACCCGTACCCGGCCGGGTACGGGTAGCCGGGTATCGGGTAGGGTACGGGTATCGGGTACCCGGTTGCGACCTCTGCTACTTAGGTCTGTGAAACGTCCCCCACAATGCCCCTCTTCCCTCCCGCCTTGCCCATTGGCATCACCCCAGCCACTGGCAAGACCCCTTTTTTTTGTTGTACACTTTTATTGAACATGCCCCGTTGTCTGTTTATATTCTTTAAAATCTTTGACGCCTAATATCCTCGGATCTACGAAGCCGAACGAGCTGAAATGTTCTACACTGACTCGTCTCGCACGACAATTCAAGATTTCATTAAACAAAAACGGTCCAGGTCCCGCCGGTCCTGTTCCTCTTAACATTTGTAACTTTACGTAATTAATGCTAATCAATTCCGCCCCCTATTTTAAATCACAAATGGTCGCGGGCAGCATAGATGTTTAGTACAACTGTATATGAACACAACATGGCTCCTGCAGCCCTATGACAACCTGTTTGTGTAGGGTGGACACCCCTTCCAGGCACTGTCCAGGCTCAGAGCTGCTTGGCTTTCGAGGTCCGACCAGATCGGCCGCATTTCAATTCGGCGTGATTTGTTCATCGGCGGCGTTGAGGGTTATGGTGTTGCTGTTCTTAACAGTTAACACCTCGCGGTGCCGAGATGTTAATTGCCTCGCCTTTTATACAGGAGGTCGTGGGTGCGATCCTAACTCTGCCGCCTGGATATTTGGCATTTGCATGTTCTCCCCTGTAAATCCGCTATTCTATTTGCATATGCATAGCTAGAGAGACGCAAAGTCATTTGATTGCTTTGTTGAACTTCAACATGACATAACCTTACTGTTTGCAAATTACCAAAAAAAAACCTAAGAATATGAATCCTTGCAGTCACGAAAGCTTCAAATCTAGAATTAAGTAAATGACTATGAGACTAAAATGTAAAAATAAAGTTACGTCTTATCATATATAACAAAAGTATTTTAACACAAATGCTACTACTATCTCCACTCTTACCAACTAAGTTGCCAATTTAAATGATTTAAACTTTTACAAAATGTGCATGTTGCCAACAAATTAACTTCCTTTCATTTTGAAATAGCCGTTGAAAATTAAATTTAAAACAATACAAAAATAGAAACAAACTACTTGTTTAATGCACACACTTTTATTTGCACTCAAACGTAGAAATTAATTATTTTGACCCCAGAATTAATCAAATCTGATGTTCTGAATAAAAGTGGGTGGCTTGCATAATACAAATAGAACATAGCGAAAGGAAACCACCCACTTTTATTCAGAACATCAAATTTGATTAATTCTGGGGCCAAAGTAATTAATCTCTACATTTGAGTGCAAATAAAATTGTGTGCATTGAAAATGTATTTATTTTACCAATTTTTTTAAAATCTTTTTTTCCTTCTGTCTCATCGTGGCTCTTCCTCTCTCCTTCCTGCAATCTCCCCGTTAAAAATTCTGTACGACGCTTCTCTCCTCCGCACCACTTGGCCCAGTGTTGCAAGGCCCAGCGGGCCACTCGCGGCCCCCTGGTGGTCTTTAGTGCGGACCCCTGAAGTGCACCCCCCCCCCCGAAAAATACACATGCGAAAAGACCCCCTTGCGAGCGGTGTGGCAGCCCTCACACTGGCGATGTCTTAATTGCGAAAGCGTCCTCCACTCGCTGAAAATTAGTGAAGGACACTGACGTGGCCAAACCACGCCAGTTTGGCTTCACTCGCTTACAAGTCACGCGCTTAAACCGAACAAATATGTTGCTCCGGTTAATCCGAAATCCACATGATCGCCTCTACAGTACAGGAGTTGCATATCTTTACAACAGTGGGCGGAGTTTGATTGGTTTTCATTGGCGTGGCTCTGTTATCCACTTACTGGGCAGGCATTTTTTCGCGGGAACGGGAAAGTGTTATCACATAGTGATCCGCGGAAAATTGATATTTTGGGATTCGCGATTTTTAATTATCCACGGCCGCCCTCCCCGTCATTAACGCGGAAAATCGAGGGTCTGCTGTATTTGCTATCATCGTCATCATTAGCCATGATCAGTTCACTGTTGGATGAAGGCCTCCCCAATTGACTGCCACCTCTCAACATCCTGTGATGTAGCAATCCATTCAGCACCTCACCACTCCCATCTCCTTGGTGGACGTAGTCTTCGACACATTCCATCCTTTGGCTGCCGCTCCGTTATTATTCTTCTCCAGAGTCCCTTCCAGCGACGCGTACTGCCCCAAGACCACTTTCCTTTCCTAAAAGTCTTAGCACATTCGTCTGTAACACTGTGGCCTTCAAAGGAAAAAGCATATAACACGCGGAATGTCGGTAAATTACCCTCCTTCATAGCCAATGAAAGGGAGAGAAAAGTATTGCTCTTCTTTATTTGCAATGAAAAAGGGCCATTGCCTGAAACGTTGCATTTTATATATAATTTATTTATAAGGCAGTGCTATTGACAGATGTGTTGAGTTGTTATTTGTGCACTGCCATTGCAGTTTCACCAAATCATTATTTTTTCCGTATGTTTTATTTATCTTTGAATATGTTTTTCAATATTCTGTGCTTCCTGAATTGAGATATATTTGTCTGTACGTTGACAAGGCTGACCCAAGTAACTAAATGTAGACGGGGACATTTACTCATATATTATAACGTAAAGGCAAGAATTTTAGTGTGGCGTTTTTTTTCCCTCTGTCATTGGCATGCTCCTGCAAATTATGTCTGAGAATCTAAAGATGATCATTCCTGCACAGATGGTGCATTTTGTAATTCCTTGCGGCAGCCTAATGGGTGACCGAATGCTGGAATCGAATTGCGAATTCCAAATACAGTGGCTCATTAGTTTGCGCACTAACCTCCAGGCTTAGCAACTGCGCAAAGTAAGAATAAAAAAATGTCTGAAACACGCGAAGACGACAACCGTGATGTCGATGGACACTTTTTATCCGCTCCTAGCGATTCATTTTAACCACTTTGTCCACGTCAGCGTTGTCAACCATTCACAGCAGTCAACATTTTCTTCGTACGTTTCAATAATGGTAAGACGTATAAAAAAAATGTGTCCGTTACTCACATTTTCCCACATACATCTTCAACACGGACCATTTGTTTTCGGGCGACTCGCAGTAATATATTTTGTTTCAGTGCTCTACGCGTAATTTGTTTTCTTTTTTTCTTTTGTTCTTTTGGTGTCCTGCGTCACTCTTGCAAATGAGACACTTTGGGTCTCTCGGAGTGCTTGCCTGGTCAATCAAAATAAACTTGAAATGACGTGGCACGTCATACGCAGCTGCCGCTGAGTAATGGTGAACACACTGCACCTGCCCTCTCCCCGTGAGATTTCTCCTGGATAAACCAGTGGAATAATGATCATTACCCATAATCGAGGTTTTTGGGTTAGATCGTGTAAATATATAAATGTGTCGTTAAAACCCGCCCACCACCCGACACGGCCAACTAGTAAGGGTTGTCACGTAAACAGAACGTGGCCAATTCGTCACTCGTACAGCACTAGTGTACTAGTGTAGTGTATAGTGCAGTGTATAGTGTAGTATACTAATACAGCACTAGTGTATAGTGTAGTGTATTGTGTAGTGTACTAGTGTAGTGTACAGTGTAGTGTATAGTGTAGTGTACTAGTGTATAGTGTAGTGTATAGTAGTGTAGTGTATAGTGTAGGGTATAGTGCAGTGTATAGTGCAGTATACTAGTACAGCACACCGGTGTGTTGGAGAGCCAAGCCACAACATTTGCAATCTGAGTACGACGTTTCACCAGGACTTACAACCAGCTTCATCAGGTGACAGACAGATTTGTGGAGAAGTCCACCTATTTCATTCCTTATATAGAGGCGTAGATGTGTTCACCACACAGCTGCTTTCTTGCACAATGTGGGGGGGGGGGTTACTGAGGCAATGCATTATGCGAGCCCTTTGAATTTGTCCTTTCTGTCTATTGTGTCTATTAAAACGGTAATCCGTATTGAAGTACACTGCCCTTTGTAGGCAGGCATTTAAATAATGTATTTTTGATGATTCGCCTTCACGCAGCACTAAGGCGAACGGTTAAGTTATTTTGAGTTCTTTCAATTTCGATAGATCCTCTAATTAGTTTTGACCAGTAGTAGATAGTTTTGCACAAAACTTCAACATTATCAAAATAAATTGAGTGTCCTTGTTGACACGCGTGCTCTGCTACTGCTGACAGTTGTATTTGGGAGAATTTAATATTTGTCTGATGTTCTTTTAGTCTCGTGCTGATCATTCGTCCTGTTTGCCCAACACAACATTTACCACACGCGCAGTTAATCCTGTACACACCTTCTGTTGATCGCTCGGTAATACATCTTTTGTACCAGATATTAATTTCTGTATTTATTGTACCGTGCCAAATCTGGCAGGTTTTAACGACACATTATATATTTACGCGATGATATTTTTCGCAAAAGCCTACGTGTTAAAATGATAATTGCATCGGTCTCACTGCAACTCACTGCAACATGTTCTGAAATTTCTACCACTTGTAATATAAACACTTTGGTTTTTTTTATATATATATGGACAGCTGCTCTTCTAATTCCCAATTACCCGGCAATGAGACGTTTTACATATGTAGGGATTATTACGGGAGAAACGGCGGACAACAAACACAGGGGTGTCGGCACTCACATACACGGGTGGTCACACCGACGTCCTCATCCGTTATTGCCCACGCCCCCAGCCCTCGGAGGTGATCCCTATAAAAGGTGGAGACCCAAAGAGCTCCGAGCAGTTCGACACGAAGCTGACCAGTGAAGATCCAAGACTCGGAGATTAGGCCCTGGGACTCCCCGGTCTCGCCGTCCTTATAAGGGCCGAGCCGGGTAAGCCAGCGGCGCGGCCCAAAAGCTTCCAGACCGCTGCCCTTATCAGGGCAAGGCTGGTTAGCTGGTGCCGAGATCTGTGCTTGCCAGGGCCAGATCAGTCAGCCTCCCGTAGCCCAGCAGAGGAGGACTGGGGAACAGGACAGAGGGCTTAGTACTAGGGTGGGTTTCCCATAGTACGGGTGAAAGGGGCCGATACCCCTTCAACTATTGTGCCTGTCCCTGGGTTAATAAACAGTGTGTCCCAACTTCGACATCGTCTCCTCGAACTTACTACACAGATGAAAGATGCGTTAAGCTAATTCGATGTGAAGGCAGATGATGACGGTGATGATGATATTATATTTCAGTTATATTGCTAAATAACCTAATGCCATCGTTATAATGAGCTGCTTCGCCCCGCGTTGATCGTTCTGTCACATCATATTAAAAGGTTCATCTTCATAGAGGTGAATCAAACAAATACTTTGCTATATTCTCCCTGCAAGTTTTATGCTGCACGTGCACTGCCGATGTGGATGAAGGCCAAAGAGAATGGAAGAAGGGCAATTTTTAGAACTGTTGGGACAATAAAGTTCCTTTAAGGAATAGAAGCGTGGATTTCCTTTCCAAATGTTTGATTTTTGACGGCATATCATCAACTTATTCAATATAAATTTCGATTTGAAGCTTTCGTGACTGCAGGGATTCATATTCTTGGTTCTTTCGGTAAAGTCACGTAGAAGGGAAATAATACAAATAAAATGTAAGACAATTCTCACGACGTTTCGGCCACAACACAAGCAGCCGTCCTCGGGTGAAGAACAGAGCTGTCGGAAAGACATTAGGATGCTTCCGTCTTGAAGACAGAAGCTTGTGTTGCCTCCGAAACGTCGTGATTTAATTTATTTTATATTTTACCTACGTGACTTTACCAAAAAAAACAAAGAGTATATCTATTTTCGACAGCGTATTCAATCATTTTCGAGAGGTAAAAAAACAGCATACTGCACATGTTAAAATATCTTATTAATCATCTGTTTGATCGGTGGCAATATAAAATAATTTACACGTTTGACAATTGAGGACACATCAAATCCAGAGCTGTTGAAACATATGCTGCTGTAAAATGTCGTGCATTTTTCCTCTGCTTGTGATCTTCCACTGCTGAATTGACTATAAAATACACAGACATTTTATATGTGTGCATATATTTTCAATTCTGGTGGGATAGAGTGTGAGATGCATTCGTCTAGTTTGGCTATGGGCACTTAGCCAGGCTCAGTCAGAGGCAGAGTCCGGAGATTGCAGTTAACCAAGCAGGCCACTCTAATGCCAGCTAACAATTCAGGAAAACAGGCTTTAGAAGTAGGCCTGAATTATTACCACCAGTATTCAATAACGAAGTAATCGAAAGCAAACAACTGTAATATTTTCCTCACTAAAGGAACGTTATTTTCGACATTCATATGGCCGAATGCATGTGTCCTTTTAAGGATTCAACTTTGCACGCACACTTAGGCTTCTAACCAAGACAGGCGTCCTGATGTGTGGATGGTAGGTAGGTGGGTCTGTGGCTGTAGACAATATAACAATAGAGTTATTGTTGGAGTGGAGGGGAGTTCAGGCTGTGGGGAGCTCAGGCTACAGGAAAACTCGAGGCATCGATTATATTTTAAGTTTCACTTTTCTCCCAGGGCAATGTACTCCTTGTTTTGTCCAAATTGGAAGATGGAAACGGTATTCTAAAGCCACTCATCGAATTAAACCACTCGTGAATCTCAAGTGTATGAAAGTTATGATACTAATCTTCTAAATGATGCTTTCAATCGGACGAAAACTTATTTGTCAGTCGTTACGGGTCACTAAGTGTTGAGGTTTGGTCGTACATAACGATTACAAATGAAGTGGCGGCTACAGCATTAGAATTTAATTAAGATCCACTTTGGCTTTTTTTTCCTCCGTCTCGAGATACCATTGTGGTTCAACAAAGCATGCAAAGCACTTTGTCCCGCATTAGCATTCTGTAAAAGTTATTTTTGGTTGAGTGATTGATTTAAAAAAAAAAGGTCAGAGTTTCCCCAGTGAAGCCAATTCAGTACCATTACCATATCCCACACGCCTTCATTTGAAAATTATCTCCCAATGCATGAATGTCAGCGGGTACACAGTAGTCCCTCGGTTAACAGTGACATCATCGGTTAACGTTTTTTTTGGAAACGTTTCGCCTCCCACATGACCCCCTATTAACGACACGTTTACGTTATGCGCACGGGCGACAATATCGGCCAATCCGTGTGCTCGAACACAGGGCAGAGCCATGTCCTCTGCCAATCAGCGACGCTCGTTTATGAGCGTTTCGACCTCAACTGGCGTTGCTTACATTATTACGTTTTCTGTTTTTGGCATTGGAAAACAGCTCTCTTGCAGACTCAGTGATTCGACGAACAGTTATTTCGGTTAACAGTTTTTGTGGAAGGGATTAAAAACGTTAACTGAGGGACTACCGTACCTCGAATGAATCTGTGGACATTATTTCAGATTCTTTGACGCGTTTCCGTACCTCGTGTTGCTTGGTGCGACGTCGGGACATTTCTCTCTGTGTGCTTGGAGATTTTTCAGCAACTTGGTTCCAAGCAACACGCTATAAAGCACAACCGCCAAAACCCAAACGGTATTGTTTAAAACTATTATTTAAATGTTGTTGATTCACACCTTAGTCCTTTACTGTGCATACCAGTCCATTTTAACTGAAGCAACTTAACTACAGAAACTTAACTTGGTTGCAAGCAACGCGCTCTATCTCCAGCACAACTCCCAAAACCCACATTCCAGTATTGTTTACAACTGTTCCTTAAAATTGTAAGTAGTATACGTAGCGTATTATCGTGTCCGTTATTTACTGTGCATACGAGTCCAATTGAACTCCGGACAAGCGAGTGAAACGTATTTTTTTGCTAAACGAAATGTGTGGTCACGTGACACGCACGCTGACTCGACGTTGGAAATGTAAACAGTGGCTTTGATTTCCAGAGGGCTTTAGACGTCTTGGGGAGCGGAGGTCAGGGAGATGAAATGTCATGAATATTAAATGCCGAGGTCACCGGAAAGCATCGATCCCCGGGTTCAAATCCACGCAGGCATCTGTGATTAAACCAGACTGTTATAATGGGTTCATGGTCTCAGCCAGGTTCACCGGTGATTATAGTAAAAAAAACATTAAGTTTAGTTCTGCATTTAATGTGGCTAAATTCCCGCTCTGAAAATTGTTACATTTTTCAAACATTTTCTTTGTCATGCGTCAAACGTTAATCTGACTGGTGAAGCGAAGCAGATGGGAAAGTGCTGACCCTGCCTTGTTGGCCATAAGTCATTTGAAGAGATCTCTGGTGGTGGTACCTCTGTGATATCCGCTTCTGCGGACCGTTCTCGTCTCATCGCATGAATCGGGTACCTCAAGAAAAAAATTTGTGGGAAAAGGTAGTAAGATGTACTGTGTATATTTATCAATCTATTTTGTTTGAGGCTGTTGTTTTAAATACATATTTATATGTATATATTTAAAGCATTTAACCATTTTCTATGTTGGTCTGTAACAAGGGCGGGTGGGGTGACACAACAACTCTTGTAAAGATGATCCAATATCAACAGAACTTTAATGTAATGTTGTGTTGCAATTCAGGAAATTACCCGATTGAAAAGTGGCCAAATTTTTCGCAGGGTTGCCCAAAACTTGTTGCTGAAAACCAGCACTAAAATAACTCGTTGCAAATATGCTAAAACTTTATTTTAATGCTCTTTGGTTCTTTCTGTAAAGTCACGTAGGTAGAAAAATAAAACAAAATAAAAATAAAATATCACGACGTTTCGATCGCAACACAAGCGGTCGTCCTCGGGCGGAAAAAGAAATCCAGCAGTGGAACTGCTGAACCGGCTACCCAACCAGCTTGTGTGTTGCTAATTAAATGCTTCTTGTGAAGGTGTATGTGTGTATGTTGATCGTCTTTCTCACCGTACGTAGCCAACCGCGAGTTGCAAAGTGTTAAATGATCCGCGCGTGTGCACGGTGTTTCCTAACTTTTTAAATCCTTTATATTAAGTTCACTTGCTTGCTTGCTTGCGCGCTTACGACCGTGCAAATCTTTCGGTCGTTTTTTAACCCACTTCCCGTGATCCAATCGAGCTGAGATTTTGCACACAGACTCGTTGTGCGTGACAATTAATTTTCGTGAATTTTTTTTTTCAAAATGTTACACTTTTTAGGAATTTTTTTTTATATTTAATTACCAATTGCTTAATGGTGGCAGGCAATCATCTGACCCATAGGTGGCAGCCATCTCAAGCCAGAGGACGAGAGGACTCTAGCCGCCACGCATATAAAGGATTTATAGTGAAAAACTTTGTTTTTACGGGTTAATTTTTTGTTAAATTGGTTTTTACCCACAGGTGGAAGACATGCTTGAGCAAGCCGCAGCTGAGCGATCGGGACACAGCAAGCAGCCGGACCGGCCTCTGATACGTCTGAGGGTAAGCCTGCAGCCACTGCAAGTCTTCATCACTCGTTATCATCATCATCGTCGTCGTCGTCAACATGTGAGGATACCAGCTGTGGGAGAAAACCAAAGAACCCAGAGGGAACAACCTCTGTAGGACGTGGATCAGAGGTCGCAATCGGGTACCCGATACCCGTACCCTACCCGATACCCGGCTACCCGTACCCGGCCGGGTATCGTGTACGGGTACGGGTACCCGTACCCTTCCCGGCCGGGTACGGGTACCCGTTTGTGACCCTGGTGCGGCCGGGTACGGGTAAGGAATCAAAACCCGTTTGCGACCTTTGACGTGGATAGATACATAGACGACAAACAGAGAAGCACTCGAGTGACAGATGGAAGCCCGGTTCGTCTTACTGTCAGGCACATGTGGTGGCGTTGTGTCTAATAGCCGCCAGCCCATAGACTTCACCATCAACATCGGCTGTGTCACCTTCCTCAGCAGCATTAGACTCGTCAGGGACAGCAGCAGCAGCAGCATCATAATCATAAAATGTTTGTCAAGTAAAGCAATGCACCATACTTAAGTAAAGAGTCACAGTGAGTTTCTGCTCCAATGAGCATGGAAGCTGGGCTCATCCGTTATTTCCAGCCTTGAACCAGTCGTGGAGATTCAACATTCCTCCGATTACCTCGGCTGGCTGCGTACGGTGCGAAAGAAGTTCAGCATACGTACATAATACATGTCTAATAGGACAACCACTTTTTATACTTCCCCACAAAAGTGGTAACTGTTTAACTGACCCACTCCCGGGGGGATGACGCGCTGAGTTTAACCCTCAACCAGGATTTTAACTCCCGCTCGCTCTGCCTGCTGAGCCATACGTGCATAGTAGCCGTCTTCGTCATTCCGTTGTGAACCTATTTGCTGGCACCTCCCCCCCCCCCCTGTTTAGTAGGCTACTTCTCACAACGCCACCACTGACAGTGTCTTAACTTGCACTTCAAAATCGGGAAGAATAGTTCGGGAAATTCTTCCAAAGAATTACCTCCTGAAGTGAGGCATTGACTTAATGATAATACTTAGTTCTGGATTTGAAGCTTTCGTGACTGCAAGGATTCATACTCTTAGGTTTTTTTTTGTAAAGTCACGTAGGTAGAAAAATATAATGACAAAATAGTAATAATTGAAAATAGCTAAATAAAATCACTTTATTTATTTATTTTTATTTATTATTATTTATATTTTTTTTCCTACGTGACTTTACCGAAAAAAACTAAGAATAATACTTCGATTTGATGCTAATTGCATCATACTTTTATTATTATTATCGTTTGGACAATAGCATCCCATAAGGCTGTAAATGAATTTTATGTATCAGGACCAAATCCCATAAGAGCCACTACCAAGCAAATCAGAACCCGACGATGCGAAGTGTCACTCAAAAAAAATTAATAAACAAAATTAAGAATTGGCGTCATAACGAAAGGGCACAAACAAACAACAACAACAACAAAGTTATCGCAACAAAGAATTTGCACTTTGGGTGAAAACAAATCCGTCGGCGATGACGATGGTGTCACCACCTGTCCCGCTTTCATGTGGTCACACATCAATATTCCCATCACACCTTTCCATCATGTGACATTGTCCTTCTGTTATGTTTCCATTTTAAGTCGTTAACAGTTGAAACTCCACGCGCATCGATTTTCTCTCCATTGCCTTTGATTAATGAAGGTGCATAAAATGCTAAGTGTCCCTGTAATGTGCTGCTCCTCACTAGGCCATATGTCGATCTACTTGTGTTTATCTTTGGCCTATTGATCCTTTCTGGGCAAGTTGCCAAGTTAACTGTGGTGAGAGCCATTCCCCGAAGAGATAGGCAAACGTGTGTAATCTTTACTTAAAGAATATGAAATTGATGAAGTAGATTTTTCACTGTTTTCACTTCGCCTCCAGCTATCAACGTCTTTCACGGTACCCTTTCTGTTTGCCTGCAAGAGAGATTTTAATTGAGCCGTTTATTTAAAAAACAAAGTTTACCGTGAGCGGATTGTCATTTCATGTCATCTTTTAATCTCCACGTATCTGATTAATTTATAATGTCATACTTTTGTTCAATTTTTTTCACGTGCACACAACACTTGAGTCAAAGAGTCACGAGAGATTTCCTGTTCTCATGAATGTCGAGGGGGTGGTCATCTGCTTACAGTGCTGAGCCTGCGGGAGAAATGCCCCATTCCTCAGGGAGTGAGTCCTGTATCCAACCAGAATTCCAACTCTCAACCTACCGATTGCGTGCCACTCGCTCTTCCTGGCCGATCATTTTGGCCTCACCTGGGATGTCAGGTTGTTACCCATACTTCACCACGCCGGTCAATGCGGGTTGGTGACAGGAAGAGGTCAGATATAATTCGCCGCTGACGTTAGCCATTGGGGGGACTTGAACTCAGGCAGTAATGATTGCTGTGTATAATAATCCCAATTCAGTTAATTTACGGTGTCAAAATTGAACCCAGACGCACGGCACGCAATGGCCTCCTCTCTTGCGAATGATGTTACGGGCCCTTTAGTCTTCTTGGTTCTTTCGGTAAAGTCACGTAGAAGGGAAATAATAAATAAAAATAAAACATAATAAAATACAATTCTCACGACGTTTTGGCCACAACGCAAGCAGCCGTCCTCAGGTGAAGAACAGGTCTGTCGGAAAGACAGCGTCATCCCTTCTACGTGACTTTACCGAAAGAACCAAGAAGATGAATCCCTGCAGTCACGAAAGCTTTATACGGTTTAATGCACCGGCAGGTATAATGAGGGCGGCCACTGGATTCGAACCGTCAACCTCTGTGTCAAAGGTCGAACGCGCTACCGCTAGGCCATGTCACTGCCTACAAGGTGCTGACGAAGGTATTGAGGTGATGTTTGTCCGTGCACCCTATTCTGTTGTTTGCAGATTGACTACAGCGGAGGCTTTGAGCCGTTCAACACTCTGCGCTTTAGCCAGAAGTTTGTGGAACATGTTGGGAACCCGAAGGACATCATTCACTTCTTCAGGCAGAGGGAGATGAAGGCCAGAACAGGTTTGCTCTCAATCACGTATTCATTATTATCATTCTGTCACCTTCACGGCAACAACATTTCGCTGTGGCGAGATGTTAACTCCCTCTCACATCCACGCGACCACGGGGAGAGAGTGAGAGGCACGCAAATATACAGCAGCAGGCGTCGGGGTCGGGATCGAACCGACGACCTCCTGCGTAGCGGTCGTGGTCGTCAAAATCTCCTAGCCACCGCGGCGTATTGTGAGAGACCCACGCTTTAAGATGTTCTGTGTTCATATTTTGTTTGTTACGGTTGCACCCGACTTAAGAGCTGCATGGCTCACAGGGCTATACCTAATAAATTAAACTTGAAACTTGAAATTCTCCTCGCATACAGGAGTTCGTGGGTTCCATCCCAACGCTGACGCCTGTATATTCGGGGTTTTCATGTTCTCCCCGTGGTCGCGGGGATTTTTCTCCGGTTTGATGCCCCCACATTTCGAATCGACGTGCGTTTAGAGTATTTAGCTGCCGCTATAAATTTCCACGTGATAAGCCACTTCGTTCGGCTATCATTTGTGACCAGGTCACTTCTGAAAACGAGCTATATGGCTAAGTGGGCCTTACTTGGCAAAATAAAAAATAGTTTAGTTTAAGTTATGGAGCTTCGACATGCAAGCCCCCGACGGGCTTCATAGAAATTAATTTAAAAAAATACATTACATAGATAAGTTGGAATTAACGTTGGTCCGATTGAGTTCAAATGAACACATTCAGCCATATGGCCAAAACAGTTGATTTAGATTGCGATCATTTAGCTCACTCTATTTACGATATTAACTTAGTACGTATGTTGAACTTCTTTCGCACAGTACGTAGCCAACCGTGTTAATCGGAGATCCTCAAACATTTCACACAGTTCATCGCCATGTTCATCAAAGTATTGAATTTCTTGTTGAATTATATAAAGAGCCACTCAAAATTATTTTTTTCTTACTTTCAAGTTTTATGTGCCTCCTGGTTTTATTCATTAAACTTAAACACCGTGAGTTCAGAGACAATCCCGTCAATGTTTAATGTTTGCTCAACGGAGTTCAAACGTAATGCATAACTTGTCAATACACACAGAGTTGTTGTGTAGAGAGCGCAGACGCACAGACGATCCTGAGCAGCCTGTGAATACGAACGGATTAGAATGAGATTCTCGGCTGTGGACATGAACATCAGAAGTAACAAATAGAGAGGGTTTAGTCTCTGTTCTATATTCGTATTGAGTGGCACCGTATTATTCAGTATACATTTTGCATCCTGAACTCTTAATCCACGTTTCTTGTTAGCCATACAAACCTGGGAATCCGTCATTCTTGCCGTGTTACACTGATCCCAATGAATCTCGGATTTCTCAAATCAAGGACGATGGGAAATGTCACTTGCGAAAGCAGTTTGAACGTGCAAATGGCTTGTACAACAACAACAATGGCCGCCATTCGCCACTAACTGACGGTGACATCTCCATGGCGCCTGTGCCAGGCCAGGTGCACTTTGAGGCCACGTGACGTGTCGAAGGCTCGCTAGCAGGAGGTTAAGGGACAGACCCAGGTGCCATGGGTTTACTGACTAAGATGACTGGCAGATGCACCAGCTGTGCCCCCTACTGTGCCAACTTACTGCTGTTTAGCCGCCCGGCGCTCCGCTCACTGTTGTGAGCGTCGCTCCTCTGATATCCGTCGTTGTTGGAGGGCGACTGCCTCCAACTGCCCAGTAGCATCCTTCACGAGCCTCCTCCACAGAGGCCGATCTTGACACGGCTGGTACCAGTCTGCGGTAATCAGCGCAGATTGCCCCAGACCCTAAACGTGGAGTGCTCCTCTAAAACAAGAGTGGACAGTCTCGCCTACTTCACATCTCTCCAGAGACGTAGATGGAGTGAAAGAGTAATTGCACCTCTCTGAAGAAGTGGTAGAATTAGCCATAGGCGTTTTAGGGTTGCTGCTTGTCCCCACCCGTTAACACCGCAAAATAAATGGTGGCAAGTCTCCTGTTCCCAGTGCTGCCCGATAGACCCCACGACTCGCAAATCTAAATCGCAGTGATTTTCATCCCATTGTCCTGATGGTATTACTCCTCTGTGTCATCACCCCCGTGCTATCGGTACATTGGTCGCCTTTTGTAGTTCTCTGCTTTTACAGGATGGCATGCGGATTGCCACACAAATAGGACGGATTTTGTGTATGGAGATTGAGGAAATTAGCTAAACATTTAATTTCCACCACAACTTTCCACCGACACCATTCAGCCTCGTGGTTTTTAATTGCCGTAATGGGACCGACAAACCGCAGTCTTAACATCTCGTCAAAAAGAACATTTTATATTTCTGTATCACACGATCACGAGAGGTTGCTGTGAATTTGGCCTTCATCCAGCAGTGGATTGACCATGGATGATTATGATGATTGCTATATTAGCGCTTTTAATGATAGTGCATCACTGATTGCTTGCTGCTGCCGGAAACAGCATCACCGAATAATTTGTATCAGAAATGTACGGGTAGTTATGGAAATGGTGATTGGGCTCGGGAAATTTGTTTCATCCTCTGCAACGCAATTATAATGGCAGTCAAATTCCTTGTATTGAGATGGTAATGGAGCCCAGGAATCCACCGCCAAGGGGTGGTTATGCCTTGTTTGTCCTCAACCAGAATACATCTTCCCACAATGCATTGTGCCAGCAACATTTTCCAATTCAACTTTTAATATTGATTCGTTTATTCAGTCATGATTTTCGTTATTAAAGGGGGTTGTCTCTGTTACTCAATAGCTACTGTTATGCAACTATTCATATGCCCATTCAAAAACTGGTCATGAGAAAGCATGAAAATATTTTAAATTCTCATTAGGCCCCGTGTCGTATTAAGTGCAGACTCCAATTATTATTAACTCTTTCTCTGGACTCTCTGTGTATGTGCTATGAACAAGGGCCAATGCCTGCTATGTTGCTGATTTTAAATATGTTTTAATGTAATTAAGGCCACAGTGTTGTTTACAAATGCGTTGAGTTTTTTGTTTCCATTATTTGTGCTTGTGCACCACTGCCAGCGTGGAAGCTACGGCAAATAAAATTTATCATTCTCCCATATCTTAAATTGAGCCGACCTAACGATGTTCACCCACAACACCGATAGGCTCATCTTACACGTGCTCGCTGGTGACACTCATTGCTTTTATGGCTTTATTTTGGTGATTTTCGAAAAGTTTTTTGGTTTGGCCATGTTTGTTTGTTGTAGTACAGAGTTAGACTGATGGCCTTAATCTAAGTTGTCTTGTGGTTGTTGTTGTTTGACTTGCATCCCACTGGGATTTTTGCACACAGTGTTGGTGTACGGTGCTTTTTCTGCAATATTTTGCTGTATTTTCTTGGATTTTCTGTTTGCACATAGTCACATAGTCACTTTAAGATGTTGTCTTGTTGATGTTTTTGTTTCCTGTTTGTTGCGGTTGCACCCGATTCAAAAGCCGAATGGCTCACAGGTCCAATGAGATCAGGGATGCAGGGGAACTATCGCCTATAGGCATGACAGTCAGAGCACGATCATCATCATCTGACAAGCGTAGGCGACGAAGGCCCTTTGGTGCCAACCAGAGTGTGTGTCCATCACGTGTCAGGACCGATCTTATTAACGAACCCACAAGTCCGGTGGATGGCCCGACGGATGGTGCCAAAGCACCATGCATTCAATCGAACGTACTTTTTATTATTATTGTTATTATTATTATTATTCAAAAACCCAGTATACAAAAGTAGATTTTTCGAAGAGGAGGGAGCAAAATAACAAGTGACTTGTGCCAAACTCAAAGCAATACACATCCGGGCTCCCTTGGCCTACCCCGCTAGGGGTAACGGACGGGAGCGGTACCAGACGTGCATTTCTAACGCCTGACTTTTCGAGTCGGCCTCGGCCACGTTCTTCAATGTCCCCCGATTGGACACGTCCCCAGTGTGTTCGAGAGGGTTGAATCTTAGTCACGAGTTCTATACCATAGGAGTTCTATACCATAGGAGTTCTATGGTGTGTCAAACTTGCATCCATTACACTGGTCAACACACTTTTTCTGGCATAAGGTATTCCAACGGTCTTAAGGTAATTTTGGGGTGCTGATTCCAAATCTGGCATCAGTTTTTGTCTATCACATCAGGTTTTTGAGATATAAAATATTGCATTTTCAATAAAAACTGCAGAAGAAAAATATGAAATAAATGTGGATATCTACATAAAATGATATTATAAACACACTATGCTAAAAATACAGCACCATATTTTAACACTAAAGCAGTCACTGACTCGCAACAACTTGCAATCATAAGTGACAGAGTTAATTTCTGGTAAAATCAATGAAAATGGGGTATGCCGATAGCATAAAAATGAGATGTGATAGAGCAAATCTGAGATCAGATTTGGAATCAGCACCCTGAAATTAGTCTAAAACAGCTGCAAAAGTCCAGGCCAGAAAAAAATGTTTTTTTTTTTGTTGACCAGTGTTATCTCTCTCACCTCTCTGTGGATGTCTACTATGAATAAGTGCCATTGCCCAAAACGTCACCTGTTACATATGTATCCTTCTCAGGCCACGGTGTTATTGACGAATGTATTGAATTTTCTTAAATATTTAGAGAGAGAGAGATAGAAATTGGCAAAGCAGTGGTGCGGAAGTCATCCCATACGTTTGCGGTGCATTCTTGTGTCAATACCCTGGCCTTAGCAAAGATGCTTCCTTTGGGAGGGCCTGTGTGGGGGAGGCCTGCCCTCTTCATCTGTGTCACCATCTGTGGTACTTTTGCTAATTAATATTATAAGGAAGGTTCCTGCAAACGGCGGAACTGGCCTGAAAAATACGGGTTTTTTTCAATGCACGAAGGTACACAAAACTAATTTTCTTCTGTCCAAATGATGTGCGATGGCTCTTTCCTTAAGATGCAGCTCATTACCGGGCAATCAAATCACGCGTTACCCCCCCCCCCCCCCATGCTGAGCAGAACATTAACGGCTGATGTGTCCCCGCTAATGTTTATCGAATCGGAATTGATCGAGGCTTCTTAAAAGTCATAATTAGGGCATTGACCAAATTTTTGCTTCCCAACCCTCTTTGCAGCGGATTTACGCACAGCCCAAGCAAGTGTCAGTATGAGAGGTGTCGCTATTGACTCTTGTACCTGCTCAGCGATTTAATTAATTTTCTCAAATCGGGGTCACGACTGTTAGTGGTAAAGGTGCAGTCCTGCAATGTTATCCATCTGTGCTCCCGCTGGCCGATGGGACTCCACTGGAGGGTGCCTCACAAGGCGTTTTTGGCCTACTCTTCCTTTTTTGCGTGATAGCCTGGAACAGGTGGACGTACCCACACTTTACCCCACCACATACGATCCCACGATGCTGGGTGGGCAGAGGCTGGTGGTGGGAGCGGGGATTTAAGTAACTTGCCCAGCCGTTGCAACTGCCGCATCATTGCCAGATCGAATTGACCTGGCGACCTAGGTTCAAAGGCCAGTGTGCTAACCTTTTCACCGTGGCTTGCGTCTGTGATGATTGTAGTGGCCACTAATGGGCGCAGGGTTCACATGAACCCATTGCGAGAAACGTAAATAATATAACGTGGATTCTGTCCGCGATGAAGTTGTTTGGGTTTGATCGTGGAAATGTTTTATGTATGTATGTTGAACTTGTTTCGCACCATACGTAGCCAAGCATGCTAATCAGAGGCCTGGGGGAAGGACAAAAAAATAAAAACAAAAGCAGTTGTAAAGAAAAGAAATGTCATTTTAGATTTGAAATTACAGTGGCTTCATATCGGAAGTAAGAGCGCTCCAGATGGCCGCAGAAGCGCATCTGAAAGCGCGTGATGCGGTGATCGTGTCGTACACCCACCTCCACCCGACACAGCCAATCGGTAAGGTTCATCACGTGAACAGAACGTGACAATTAGTTACTATCGGTAAAGTCACGTAGGTAAAACATTCAATTACTAAAAGTAATAATAGAAGTAAAATAAAATAATTTTCTTTTTTATTTAGTAATTTTATTTTTTACCTACGTGACTTTACCGAAAGAACCAAGAACATGAATCCTTGCTGTCACGAAAGCTTTAAATCTTGAATTAGTTACTACTTCGGCACCACCAGTTGTGTGCTAGGGACTTAACCCACAACAGCATTTGCAACCAACATTTTTCTTTTCGATTTAAAGCTTTCGTGACTGCAGAGATTCATCTTCTTGGTTCTTTCGGTAAAGTCACGTAGAAGGGAAATAATAAAAAAAAACATATTTATTATTATTATTTTATTATTTCCCTTCTACGTGACTTTACCGAAAGAACCAAGAAGATGAACCAATATTTTTATGGTGATTACAACCATGGATTCTGTTGCACGTGTGATTTACACACGCGGGTGTCACGAGCTTAACCGTCGATGCGAGTTGACAATTCAAGCATTGTGAGACCCCAATTGCGACGTGAGCTTGTGCCCGAGATGGATCACAGCAGCGCAGGTTTGGTGTCCGTGCTTTTTGGCTGCAAGTGGTGGCTTAGTGGTTTGTGCTGCGGTCTTGGTGACCCCTGCATTCAGTTTTCTTTGCAATGCGTAACATTGGTGACGGTGCGTTTCGACCTTCTACGTACGTCTCTAAAATAGAGCTCTGTTCACTCGTTCGGTATCATTAGCCAGGGGGAGGCAGATGTAGCCGTGGGGCACGCTCGCCGCACAAAGATCCACGCGTGTCCCCTTGTTCCTGCGGTGACGCTTCGTTTCGACCTCCGTCCAAATTGAGCACTTTTCGGCGTCTGGGCGTCACAGTCAGGTGTAACCGGGTCACGCTGGCCGTACAATCCACTCGCGTGTTCTGTTCCAGTCTTCTTTTGTAAACGGCGCGCAATTAACCTTGGCACATTGTAGTAAACATGTGCTTGTGCAGTGTCAGGAAACTAAAAAAGGAAAAGGTTTTTTCTCGACTCTACAGATTTATAAGCGAAGTAAACGGCATTTTAGAAGTGATTGCAGCCAATTACTCGCCTCGCATATAGCCTCCGTTTGCTCGATGCCGCAGCTGTTGCGGTTACAATTCAGTGTCAAAGGCCTGATCTGAAATTATCCAACTATCTCGGTTTGGTTTAGGCCTTACCTTTGGTCACTTGTCTCTGGGTATCCATTACAATTTTTTATTTTTGCAGCCACTTGTGGCCTAATGATTGATGCCTACGGCTTGGAAACGATCAGCAAGTAACATTTATCCTTCACTGCAAAGATCGTAGCCGCCCTAATCGAGCACTGGCGGAGCCAGTGGGGGGGGGGGGGGGTGGCACGTGCCCCCCCAATGATCCGATCGAAATCCCTAATTTCGAAGGGATCATTGGGGTTTATTAGTAATAAATCGGCATTTTGCGACCCCCACTGCCACTGTGTAGCATATTATTACGTGCCAGGGACTCTATGAGATGATAGGACAATAGTCTGAGTCCATAATTGGCAACAAGTAACGGCGAAGCAGTTATAAGTGACTCAGAATTGTGCGCAGTTGCGTATACAGCACACGACTTCCCTGAAGGCATCAACACCTTCAGCGAGCGCGATGCCGATCACACAACGCGGTTCTAATTCGACCCTCGATCGATGGCTGCGCCATCGCTGCACTTGCGTCGAATAAAAAAAGCAAGGGACAAGTCCTGACTTACTAACAACTCCTATAATTTTTCATTGCTGGAGGGGTTGCCCCCCTACCTGAAAATCCTGTCTCCGCCATTGCTAGAGGGTAAGTTTTTGACCTGGAAAAAGGATTTTGTTTCCAAATTTATCGTGCTTGGTCAGCAATGGAAGATGATGTATCATTATTATTTTCATGTTATTATCGGATGACGCGAACGATGTGTGTTAATGTGTGGTTGCTGACATTTCACGTGGCCTTAAAGTGCACATCGCCTGCAAACAGGGAGCGGTAGTGCAGCGGTTCGCGCGCTGCGCTACGAACGATGGCAGCCGGGGTTCGATTCCCGCTCGCGGTCAACACTGGTGACGATTGTCTGAACCGGTCCAGCCTCAAATGATTACCTGGTGCGGTGTGTAAACATCGCCACTGGGGAGACAAAGGCGGCCGGAGACATGGTCCCGCCCACCCACCCCCCTCGTGTGTCGTACCGGTGCTACTCGCTAACAGCGCTTGCTGCTCCAGTCTGTTAAGGATATACGGGGGATCTTTGTCTTTGCCCACCAATGATGTCAGATTACTCTTTGGTTCTTTCGGTAAAGTCACGTAAAAAGAAAATAAATTAGATAATAGAATACGACGTTTCGATTGCAACACAAGCAGTCGTCATCAAGTAGAACAACTAAATTTGCGAGAGAGACAAAACACAGACACGGAGACACAGACAGACACACAAGCAGAGAGAGACATCACAGAGACACACAGAGAGAGACATACAACATAGACACACAGAGACCCAATGCCTCTGTTCAAGTTCATTTATTAGGTATAGCCCTGTGAACCATTCGGCTCTTGAATCGGGTGCAACCGCAAAAAACAAAAAACTAAAACATGAACAAAAAAACATCTTAATGTGAATATGTGACTGGGTGCAAACAGAAAATCCAAGAAAAGACAGCAAAATATTGCAGAAAAAAACACCGTACACCAACGCTCTGTGTCGAGGCCTTAAATATAGAGAAAAGGGGGGGGGGGGGGCAGAGAGAGAGAGGTGGTTTTGCTGGAGCAGAGAAATTAGCATGTCAACGAATCCACCCCGAAGCGACCGAGGGAAAGAAGATGAGAGCCTGGTAAATTTTAGAGAGAGAAATAGTTTGAGAAAACAAAATTTTGCAAATATTTTGGAAATGTTATGTAATGCCACACAGAGAGTCGGCTAACACACAGTTAACGCATAGCCTGGTCGATTACGATCTCCAGAGATGTCAGATTGTTATATTAGGCTCTCAATAAGGTGAAAGCTTCCCCCACCGCTGGTATGAATCGTAGAACTATACAGGCCGGGCATGTAGAGGAGTGGTTATTAACCTTTACTTTTGCGGCCTTGCACCCCTTATGATTCTCAATTGTACAAAAATGTTAGTAAATACATAGGTTTAAAGCTTTCGTGACTGCAGGGATTCATCTTCTTGGTTCTTTCGGTAAAGTCACGTAGAATGGAAATAATAAAAATAATACATAATAAAATTATTCTCACGACGTTTCGGCCACAACGCAAGCAGCCGCCCTTTACCGAAAGAACCAAGAAGATAAATACATAGGGTTTGATGAAACAAAGTAGTTGTACTGACATGCCCGTGTCTAATTTGTGTTTCGATGATATACCTTCGAACAAAAATTTGGCCATGTCTCGCACCCCCAGAAAGTGCATCTCGCACACCAGGTTAAGAACCACTGATGTGGAGCATAGACTACCTAAATTAGTGAGGAGAAGCATGTCTGAGGCTCGCATTGTCTGCTTCTGAAATTCCCCAAATCTAGTTTTAATCACACCTATATGAAATTTTTTTTCACCCTATGGAAGGTTACCATTGCGTTGAACGTGAAATTCCAGTTACTTATTTGCAGATTTCTTGTAGTACAAATGATCTCACCTGAGGATAATTGGCCAAGCAGTGGGCATTCAACTGCCTCCCTCAAAATATATATTGGCCTCCCATAATGCAGTTCTGCAATATCATAACTTGACCACGCTGGTCAGTGCGAGTTAGTGAAGGACCGTTACTTATGTATGTGTGTTTGTTTCGCACTGTACGTAGCCAACCGTTCTAATCGGAGGTGCGGGGACATCGGTTAGAGCTTTGTCCTGGCAGTCGAACTGAGGTCGGTTGAGTTCATAGATGGGCGATAACCGCTGCCTCGCTACAAAGCCCCGCATCATGTTGATGCACGTTCGAATTTCAATCAATGCTATTTTTTTTTGTTTAAAAGGTTTGTTTACTGCTCAATATCTGGTAATGGAAAACCATTCATACTCGCATGCCAATTGAAAACTGTCCACGTGTCTGCGTGCCTCAAATGTTATGTACACTTCAAATGTGTTTCCAAGGCACCGTCACTTCAAAGTGCATCAGTCAATCCTTGTGCCCTTTCTGCTCCGAATAAAGGGCATTTCTTGAAAATGTTACCCGGTTATATTTTCTTTTTGGAGGCAGCGTCGTAGCGTTTAGCACATTCGAACTCGGCCCATTAACATTTTTTCACCATTCACGTACGTTGTGTCGTGCCGAAGAAATACCAGTATCACAACAGACAGGGATATGCACCCTGGTATCGTGACATTACACACCACACAAAAGCAGACCACTCTGTGTGTCACGTGCACTCGGCACTGAACCACATGTTGTACTTGAGCGAAAATGAGGACTGTGCACCCGCGCTGACATCGGTTTTGCTGTTCTACCTTCTTCCAGGGGACGAGATTGATTTCGGCCAGGCATTCTCACACGCGGCCCACGGAGAGAACACACTGCGGGTGGAAGACTTGGTTAAAGAGTATTTTAAATCCGCCGAAAAGGTAAATTATTCAGCAGCCAGGGGCGTCACGCGAACGCCTTGCATGCCTCGGGTCATTTATGGAAATTGGGTAAAAGGGTGCGGCCCTGAAAATGCATTGCTCATTTCCCTGCCTGCACGCAGGCCTGCTACTTTTTCCACGCTGGCCAGTTGTCTTCGAAGAGGTGGGTGGATTCTGACAACACTTGACCTCCCGATCAATCAACTGTGGTGTTCCCATTCATACTACTTGGTGGACAGAGGTGGGGGGGGGGGGAGTTTAAGAAACCTACCGATCTTTTCCACCAGTTACCTACGCATTGCAAGTTCACTGCCGCTATTACACCACAGCAGCATATCCCCTTCCTGGGAAGTCATTCCACGTGGTTCTGTCCCTGATTTGAACTCCGTTCCCACCGTACAGCAGGGCTGAACACTGCTGTTGTAAAGTCTCTACGGGTGCCTGAAGCATGCAGCCTCTTAAACTCGCATTCCGTTGCCATGTTTGAAGGTCTCAGCTCCTTCTAGATTTGAAGTTTCCGTGACTGCAAGGATCCATACTCTTTGGTTCTTTCGGTAAAGTCACGTAGATGAAAAAATAAAAAATGAGAATAAAAATAAAAGATAGAAATAACTCAATTAAATCACGACGTTTCGATTGCAACACAAGCAATCAGCATCAGGTGTGACAACCACAGCAAGAAATTATTACTGAAGTGTTTCTCTGAAAGTTTAATAAAAACAAGATTGGCATTCCCTTCTCTTATTCTGTTCCTCCTTTTGCTTGACTTCCTCATGCCTCCACACAAGTCTCTCTTTGCAGTCTCCCCACCAGTCACCTTGAATGACATCACGACTGTAATCTCCAAGCTTAACCCTTTCCCGTTACGATGACGTACATTGTTGTGAAAGCCTACGTGTGAGATTAGATTAAGAGGTGTTTGGCTATTTTAATAACTTAATGTCATAAGCTGCGCGCGCCTTCAAACATCTATTTGAACTGACTCAATTATCTGAACCGAGAGGTTTAAACAAAAAATCTTTGATATTTTTGAGCACGTAAATGTTCTTTTTTTTTAAACAGAAAAAGAATCTGCCTCCAATTTATAGAATTTCTGCCACATTAAAAGCAGTGTGTGGGGTGCAAGTGATTTGTCTCGTATTGATAATTGCCTCCACAGTAAATCCGATTTCATGTCTCGAGTGTGTCGCTACATTCGTAGTTTCACACTTGAAGAGATAATCCTGACTCACTTAATTGTGCTTGGTAATAGGGGTGCTCAATGTGTGTACGGAACAGATACGTTCAAGAAAAGTTGCCTGTCAAACGAAATTCCATACACCGAACCCTATCTTCCCACCGACCCCATTATACAACTGGAGATGCATAATACAATCACACTTTAAAATACGAATTTCATGGAAAAATCGAGAATTCTGTCTGATAAAATAGTGATAAATAATAATATCTCAAAAATAAGTCGCAAAATAAATAAAAAATACCTTACAGTATCTTCTTGGTTCTTTCGGTAAAGTCACGTAGAAGGGAAATAATAAAATAATAAAAATAAAACATAATAAAATACAATTCTCACGACGTTTCGGCCACAACGCAAGCAGCCGTTCTCAGGTGAAGAACAGGTCTGTCGGGAAGACAGCGTCTGAAACGTCGTGAGAATTATTTTATTATGTTTTATTTTCATTATTTTATTATTTCCCTTCTACGTGACTTTACCGAAAGAACCAAGAAGATGAATCCCTGCAGTCACGAAAGCTTTAAATCGAAATACCTTACAGTACTTAACACGCAGGCTGTCACGACCAATTTGACGTTAATGTAGCCTTTGCGTGATGTCTGTCCCACATCGGGAAAAGTCAGCTGCAGTGCAAAGAAGAAATGTTAATCCACCAATTAGTCCACGACGTGGACTTTATGGAAGCCAAAGAGTTTTAGTTCATCAGCCTCGTTACTTTGCATACATTTTCAACTTTTCTCAACGTAAGTTCGACCAGCGAAGATGCAGGAACATCTGCTCTGCGACAGTAAAATTCTGGGTTCCATTAAGGCCCCATTTGTGATTTGGGCAATTTTTGTCCAGAGGGGAATTATTCCGCGGAGATGTACACTCGGACAAATGCACGTTTCACGAGCGCACGGTGTATCTCTGCTCATTCGATTACACTGGTCAACACACTTTTTCTGGCATAAGGTATTCCAACGGGTTCAATGTAATTTTGGGGTGCTGATTCCAAATCTGGCATCAGTTTTTGCCTATCACATCAGGTTTTTGAGATATCAAATATTGCATTTTCAATAAAAACTGCAGAAGAAAAATATTAAATAAATGTGGATATCTACATAAAATGATATTATTAACACACTATCCTAAAAATACAGCACCATATTTTAACACTAAAGCAGTCACTGACTCGCAACAACTTGCAATCATAAGTGACAGTTAATTTTGGGTAAAATCAATGAAAATGGGGTATGCCGATAGTATAAAAATGAGATGTGATAGAGCAAATCTGAGATCAGATTTGGAATCAACACCCTGAAATTAGTCTAAAACAGCTGCAAAAGTCCAGGCCAGAAAAAAAATGGGTTTTTTTGTTGACCAGTGTATTATTTGTGGGAGCCACTGCAGACAGATCCTGTTATCCGTGTCTATTTGTATAAATTACTCCTCTTATCCGCACAGGAAAGTGCATATAAATATACGTAATATGACGACTTTGTCAACACGTATGTGTCACTCTTCATATCTAAGCAAAGTCTCTGATGATTATCATATTTTGCTACTGGCAAAGGAGGTTCCAATGATGTAAATGCTTCACCCGAGCTCTCATACTCTGATAGTGCTGTTGTCTTTGAGTTGTGCACCTTTTGGCGTCATCTGGTCCAACACCATGTGAGACCAGGCTCTAAGAAAAGCTGTCTCGGGTGTGGACCAATCAACTTGAAGGACAGTGCACACATTATCAGAGTTGTGTTTTTTGTTTGCATTCCGACCGCAGGCATTGTGGTCAATGCAAACATGACTCCTTGTAAAAAAGGTGTCAGTTTTGTTGCCATATTAAATGGTAAAAAAACAATTATCTCTGATGATAATCGTCGCGTGGATAATATTTCTTGACACCAATAACAGCAGTGTCGTATAATAATAATATTAATAATAATTTACAGGCCTTTTTGAGTCCGCTGATGGATGAAGGCCCTCCCGCATGCCGTGTCGCTCATGGGTGTTGTTTGACCATTCTTCACCGCACTGGTCAGTGCGGGTAGGTGATGTCAGCCCCTGGTCCGGGAATTGAGCTCGGCTTGTCGGGATCACGGAGTGGCGCGCTAACCACCATGCCAACCACTCCACAAATCGGATAATGGGTGTACGGACGAATAACAGTGAGCAGCGCTCTCCGTTAACGCGTTGTGGCGCGCGTGTTTTATTCAGAACGTGCAGCTGGCGCTGTTGACGGAACGAGGAATGGGTGCGGCGGTGCAAGAGTTTGTTGACAAGGAAGAAAAGGAGGCGATCTCGGAGCTGGTCAAAGTGCAGCTCGCGAAGACGCAGGAACATCTGAAGAAAACGGAGGTGTCGTCAGTCGATACCATTGGTGAAGAGGTCAGGGGGCACGTTCTGTCTCAGATTCGCATCCAGGTTGCATCTAAACGCTGACCTACCGCGGTGTTAATTTCTCACGCGCACACGTTTTATCACTTGTTTTAGCCTGTTTTTTTGTCTGTCGGCGTGTGCTCTTGAAAAGTAGGATGCAGATTGAAGCGTTTTTCACTCCCTCTCCGCCAAGGCCCGTGACAAATCGCAGCGCTATTTTGCTCACTTTGTGCAATTAATTGGTAACGCTGTAAAAACAACCTTGTACGTTTCGATTTAAAGCTTATGAGACTGCAGGGATTCATCTTCTTGGTTCTTTCGGTAAAGTCACGTAGAATGGAAATAATAAAAATAAAACATAATAAAATAATTCTCGCGACGTTTCGGCCACAACGCAAGCAGCCGTCCTCATTCAGACGCTGTCTTTCTGACAGACCTGGTCTTCACCTGAGGACGGCTGCTTGCGTTGTGGCCGAAACGTCGTGAGAATTATTTTATTATGTTTTATTTTTATTATTTTATTATTTCCATTCTATGTGACTTTACCTTGTACGTGATGATAATCTCGGCATCATTTATAAACAGCAAAAAAAAAAATTTCTTCGCAATGATTATTAGTCTTGAAGAATGCGTTGGCACGGCGGTTGATGTTCTGGGCTCTGAACCCGGTGACCTGAGCCCGAACAGTTTTGCCCCCCCTCACCCTTAACCAACTCGAATTTACCTGCGTGGTGAAGTATGGTCAAACGATGTCTACTACCGACGTGGCCTGAAGAGGCCTCCGTTCAGTAAGTGGATTTACAAAAGTGGCTGCAAATACATTTTAACGTGAAAAAAATGTTAACAAATAATACTAATTTAAAATTGTTATAAAACTGCTGTTCATCAGAGATAATCTGAGCCTTTATTAAGACATAGTACGTCTTAATTCTTAGGAGGCATTTTCCCAATTAAGCGTGATACATGATTAAATGGCCGTCTTTAACCCTCACCTTCACTCCTTTTGCATCTTATTTCCATTATTATTAGGCTTATTTACCCAGAAAAGCCTCATTGAGTCTCAAGACTCATTTTTTATTCAGACGGGGTACTGTCAAGTTTACGCAGCAGGGGGGCGATGTTTCTCAGCGCAATTCCAGTTGAGTAATTCGCAGGATTCTTTTTGCTGCATTCGGATATTTTGGGCCAATACCAGTTGCACTGAAGTCTTTTTAAATCCTTTATATTAAGTTCACTTGCTTGCTTAGGACCGTGCAAATCTTTCGGTCGTTTTTTAACCCACTTCCCGTGATCCAATTGAGCTGACATTTTGCACACAGACTCGTTGTGCGTGACATTGCATTTTCGTGAAATTTTTTTTTCAAAATTTTACACTGTTTAGAGAGAAATAAATAAATATTTAATTACCAATTGTTTAATGCTGCCAGACAATCATCTGATCCATAGGTGGCAGCCATCTCAAGCCAGAGGACGAGAGGACTCTAGCCGCCCCGATGCCACGCATATAAAAGATTTATAGTGAAAGACTTTGTTTTTACGGGTTAATTTTTGCATGCTATGTGGGGAGAAACACCAGAGAACCTTGAGAAAAAACCCTTGCTGAACAGGGGAAGCACATACAATCTCTGGACATCTGTGAAAAATAACTTTATAGCCCATCAGATTCCTCCAGTATAAATACATATTCTGATACTGATCACCACACAGAAAGGCACTTGAGTGAGAAATGGAACTCAGGACTTTCTTGCTGTGAGACACGAGCGTTATCACGGAGTCGCCCTGCCGCCTTTCTTGCCTTGTAGCACCAACAAGCCTTTCTATTGCTAACGCCATACGCCGCTCACCCAATCAAAGCGTACACCCAACATTATCCAGATCTCCCAATGCCATCCGTAGCTGGCCTCTTGCATGTGTCACCGCTAGCCAACTTCCTTAACGCGCCCACCACCCAGACAAACTTCCCGATTTATCGCCACGGCAATTCGAGGGTGCCTCATAATGCACGACGAAAGGGGGCCCACCAGATTGCACGTTCCTAACGAGTAATGTAATGAACGCATGGGGGGGTGCGGGGAGGGGGGGGGGGCTCTTTCGGAGCCTTGCCTCCCACGGACTGACGACACGATTTGTGATACGTGAGGAGCAGCGGCGGCGTAGAGAAGATAGGATTTCTGCGACGCTTCATTAGCTCGACCTGCGTGGTGGCTGCTGAATGTTGCTGATGGCGACAGGCAAACGCGAGCTACACGGTGAACGTGCTCGCCGCGCCACCAAACACAATTGTCGACACATTTGGTGGTTGCGCCATTTTTTGGCGCCGCCGTGGCGAGATGTTAACTCTACCTCGCCTGGTATGCAGGAGGTCGTGGGTTCGATCCTGACCCTGACGCCTGTTGCTGTACATTTGGAGTTTGCATGTCTCTCTCTCTCTCATCATCATCACGGTGGCTAGGAGATGTTAACTACCTCGCCTGGTATACAGGTGGTCGTGGGTTCGATCCGGACCCTGACACCTGTTGTTTTTTTGGAGTTTGCGTGTCTCTCTCTCTCATCATTATCACGGTGGCAAGGAGATGTTAACTACCTCGCATGGTATGCAAGAGGTCGTGGGTTCGATCCTGACCCTGATGCCTGCTGTATATTTGGAGTTTGCGTGTTTTTCTCTCTCTCCTCATCATCACGGTGGCTAGGAGATGTTAACTACCTCGCATGGTATGCAGGAGGTCGTGGGTTCGATCCTGACCCTGACGCCTGCTGTATATTTGAAGTTTGCGTGTCTCTCTCTCTCATCATCATCATGGTGGCGAGGAGATGTTAACTACCTCGTTTGGTATGCAAGAGGTCGTGGGTTCGATCCTGACCCTGATGCCTGCTGTATATTTGGAGTTTGTGTCTCTCTCATCATCATCACGGTGGCTAGGAGATGTTAACTACCTCACCTGGTATACAGGTGGTCGTGGGTTCGATCCGGACCCTGACGCCTGCTGTATATTTGGAGTTTGTGTGTCTCTCTCATCATGATCACGGTGGCTAGGAGATGTTAACTACCTCACCTGGTATACAGGTGGTCGTGGGTTCGATCAGGACCCTGACGCTTGCTGTATTTTTGGAGTTTGTGTATGCTCTCTCTCCCCATAGTCACATGGTCCTCTATTTTTTTCCCTCCACATTTAGAATCAAACATGCGTTTAGAGCAGTGGTTCTTAACCTGGGATGCACCCACCCCTTGGGGGGTGAGATGCCCTTTCTGAGAACTAAAAGGGTGCAGGCTGCAGTGGTTTTGAGTGTTTGTCTGCTATACATTTCCACACCATCAGCCGCTTCGTTGAGCTATCACATGTGGCCAGGTCGCTTCTGAAAAGAGCTACATAGCTCAGTGGGCTTTACCTGGTAAAATACATTTTTTTTAATTAAAATCTCTGCATGGCCGAAAAGGCTCCCCCCACCCCCACCCCACCACTGATTCTTATTTCGTATGGCCCATGTAGAGCAACCATTAGGGATTTGGTTGTAAGCGATTTAACCATTCGATTGGTTTGTCCCAGAGTTGGTGCTTTGCGGATACAAAGACAAAGATCCCCCGCATAGCCTCAGCAGACTGCTGGGGCAGCGAACACCTACGAAGGCTGAAACGACACACGAAGGGGGGGGGTGGGTGGCAAGGACCACACCCGGCCACCTTTGTCTTCCCAGCGACGATGTTAACACACTGCACCGGGTACTCATTTGAGGCTGAGTTGACCTAGAGACGGGTGGGAGCATTATTGGTGTTCGCCGTAAGTAGATTTCCAACTCGGGTTTCTGGGTTCTTACCACTACACCGCCCACCCAAGCATCTTTAAAACCATAATATAGGTTTTTGGGTCAGATCGCGTTATTTATAAATGTGTCGTAACCCTCCACCACCCGACAAGGCCAAACAGTAAAAAATGTGTCACGTTTTCAAAGGACAAAATTATTCACTTCTTTAGCCCACCGGTGTGCTGAAGAGAGAATCAACAGCATTTTGCTGATAATTACAATCAGCTTCATCGGGCAAGAATGGAACATCGTACTCAAATTTTAAAATGCTGTTGATTCTCTCTTCAGCACACCGGTGGGCTAAAGAAGTGAATAATTTTGTCCTTTGGAAAACGTGACACATTTTTTACTGTTTGGCCGTGTCGGGTGGTGGAGGGGGGGGGTCGCGAAAGCCTACGTGTTAAATCTTTAAAACCCTCCGCCTCCATCCACCGAGCAGTATAAATAGGTTGCGTGTGGTGGTGGGGTAAAGTGTGGGTACTTTTTCAAAGAATTCTGGCCACCATGGTAGCAGAAGCCACATATCCTGAAAAGCCAATTATAGGCCCTATAAGGCTGATGCTCTATAAGTATTTAATACGAAGAGATGGAAAGTTGTTTGTCTATTTTATTGTGCATATAATATTTGGTTCACTGCGCAGCTGGCCAAATAAAACGCGTTTACTCGGCTTAATGTCTCTCTGAGCAGATTTAGTCTATGCAAATGTGTTCAGCGCGCTATTAGCATTAAACATGCAGTGCGCACACAGCACGGTTCACCGCTCGGTCGGCCCCAACCTGAGATCCGTCCCCCGTCACCAATACCAATCATCACCACCATGAGGGTGAACGCAGCGTGATTCATCCGCGACCGATGACTGTTATCGCTTTGTGTTAAACATTACTTAAGCGCTTGTCACCGTTTATGTTACAGTCGTGCTGTCAGAATATAAGCACAGAGTAAATCTTTTTTTTTTATTGAATACGCCTACAAAGACAAAATTGCCCCTGAATGCGTCCTATTTTGTTAGTTAAGCAATATTTTTTTTTAGCTAGGAGAGACCGAATGGGGGAGTGTAAGGTGTATTAGTCTCTGGTTGCAAGGTGGTGTGGAGATGACAATTTCATCACTGCTTTTCTTGGATCATCTTCTGTGTAGCGTTTTAAGTCTTCCTGAATTGTGTAACGGAGTCTTTTCTACCTACCGCAGATTTCCTTCCTTTATGCCAAAGCACTCGTGAATGTAATTGGTCACACTGTCCATTGAAGGGACCCAACTTGAAAAAAGAGTCTTGAGATTCATGAGCCTTTCTTGGGTGAATAATTACGTCCATTATAAGCCACATGCAACGTTGGAAAAAAAAAGCTGAAAAGTGTGCAGAGTATGCTTGTGGTTGAGCAACACGCGGATTATAAAACATCGTCGTCGCTGTTAATAGAATACGTTGGGCTTAGGCGGGACGCGGCGCGAGGAATGGATGATGGCCGGCAGAGGTCGCAACCGGGTACCCGATACCCGTACCCTACCCGATACCCGGCTACCCGTACCCGGCCAGGTACGGGTACCCGTTTGCGACCCTGGTGCGGCCGGGTATGGGTACGGGTAGGCCGTGAGTCACTGGTGAGTAACCGTTTGTCACTCATTTCCCAACGTCTTGTCTCTTCTCACAATTCAAGTTCCTAGAATCAACCCACCCACGCCTGCAACATGGCTTCATCCCAGAGGTCGCAATCAGGTACCCGATACCCGTACCCTACCCGGCCGGGTACGGGTAGGGTACGGGTACGGCCGGGTACGGGTACCCGTTTGCAACCCTGGTGGGGCCGGGTACGGGTAAGGGTAAGGAATCAAAACCCGTTTGCGACCTCTGATGGCCGGTAGCCGCCCCCCCCTCCCCCCCCGTAAGAACGCGTGTCAGAGGATGCACACCGTGTCCTCTGGGATGGGGGGGGGGGGGGATCCTAAAGTAATATCACATCTTCTGGAGGCTGTGCTTTGGTTGAGGTTCGCACACTGTTTGCTTAACAAGTAATTGTTGTGCGGAATCTGCTAAGAATGTCAAATTTAAGTGCAAAATTCTAAATTTTACACAGTGGTGATTTTGTTCAGTCATTGGTGGCCGTGGACAAGACCATGAATAATGCCTTTTTTATTAATTATCATAACACTTCCGCTATTTTATTTGGAAAATATTATTCATGTTCTTGTCGCTGATAATATTTTCTTTATTTGTGTTATGCTTTGGTTTGTCTCCATTATATTCACCTCCAGTCTCCATGGCAATCTATGCTAGTCTACGAATAAGTTTCAGTTCATCCCTGCGTCTTGCAATCCGGAGAATGCATCGTCTTCCAGAAGACTTCCCGAACCGGATGCTTTTAAATCACCGCGTTTGCAACCCCTGGAAGACGGCTCTATAAAGTACCACGTTCCTCCTATTTTAAAATTACATTTTTTTTTACCAAAATGACTCCAAAGTACATCTTACTATTCCTGAGCATCATTTGAACCTCATTTGCTAGTAACAATATGATAATTGTTTTTTTACTCATCTATCTGGCAACAAAACTGACACCTTTTTTACATGGAGTCCAATCAACTTCAAGGACAGTGCACATTATCAGAGTTATGTTTTTTGTTTGCATTATGACTGCTCGTATTGTGGTCTATGTAACATGACTCCTTGTAAAAAAGGTGTCAGTCTTGTTGCCAGTTAGAAGGGTAAAAACCAATTATCATTCCTGAGCATCTTAAACTTCTCGAGAATTCAACGCAGTCCCGTCACAGTGGATCATTATTGTCCGTGGTCGATAGCGGAGCGAACGAGCAAACGAGTCACCCGAGCTACTACACGCCCAGTTCGTGCGCCGCGTCGTCTTGCCTTCGTTGCCCTCGCTAATGACGCCTCGTCTCGTTTCAGGTGCGTCAGTTCCGTGAGTCCTGCAAGAAAAACATGCAGGAGGACGAGGACATCAAAGAGGTATGTTTTTGATAATTGTTTTTTTTACCCTTCTATCTGGCAACAAAACTGACACCTTTTTTTACAAGGAGTCATGTTTGCATAGACCACAATACCTGCAGTTATAATGCAAACAAAAAACACAACTCTGATAATGTATGCACTGTCCTTGAAGTTGATTGGTCCACACCCGAGACAGCTTTTCTTAGAGCCTAGTCTCACATGGGTTGGACCAGATGACGCCAAAAGGCGCACAACTCAAAGACAATGCACCATCAGAGTATGAGAGCTCGGGGAAAGCATTTACACCATTGGAACCTCATTTGCCTCCCCACCCAGCCCCACCCTCCCCACCCAGCTCCTCCCTGCACAACGGACGGACGGACACAATAATCCCCTGTGGGCTGGTGTAACCAGGAGGTTCCAACCAGTATAATCTCTCTTCTCTTGTCTTGCCCCGTCCTATAGGCGGTGAGCCGCTCCTCCGAGCAATCAGACCCACTGGGGAGTCGAGCGATCGCGACGATGACGACCAAGACGACGAGGAGAGGGCGGACGAGGTCCATACTTCTACGAGCAGGGGTCAAGGCAAGGGCAGCAGAGGTCGGGCCAGAGGGTCAGGGGTCAGCGGTCACAAGGGGCAAGACGACGAGAGGAGGTCGGGGTGAGTCGTATTCCGTGGCTGGGTGCCTGTCAGGTGATCCGTGGCGGCTAGCTATTTAGGGCTCTGTGTGCCTGTGTGTTTGTCCTCTCTCTGTGTGTCTCTGTGTTATCTCTCTCTGCTTACGTGTCTGTCTATGTGTCTCCTGTTCTGTGTTTAAGCTCTCTCTTAAATTTAGCAATCTTTGGAAGAGCGTAATCAACCAGGTAGGGTGTGACTGTTGTGTTTGCCGACTATCTGTGTTGTAATTACATTATATTTCTAAGTTTACTAGGTTTTGATTTCTCTTTCATTTGTACCTGATGATTGCTTGTGTTGCAATCGAAACGTCGTATGCTATTGTTTAATGTATTATGTCTCTTTCTACGTGACTTTACCGAAGAACCAAAAGAGTATTTAGGGCCTGCTCGTTATAAAAATTGTCCACCCTCAACCACATCGACAGCATAAACCGTGGCAGCTGATGCACAAATGTTAATCAAAATACCCTCCAGGGTGCGACTTCTTCTCATCCAGAACAGACCGTGCAACGTGTAACGAACGCAATGCCCGATCCACGAAGGAAACATCGCAGCGATACACTCTGCTACTCCTGACGCGTTTATCTCGCTTGAGCACCTGACACGTGACATTGTAGTTGTTGCTCTGCATGTACATCAGCCATACGAAAGAAGATTATGAAAATGATAAGCTGCATACGCAACTGGCCCTGAGCCTGTCGGTGCATTCCAGATGAATTTGGCCATCGACATCGTACGGTACAGGAAGTGGGTATTCATGATCGCTCGATCCGTGGAAGAAGACCAATAGTTTCTCATGACAGATGTGGCCCCTGATGGTGCATTGTCTTTGAGTTGTGCGCCTTTTGGCGTCATTGGTCCAACCCATGTGAGACTAGGCTCTAAGGAAAGCTGTCTAGGGTGTGGACCACAACTTCAAGGACAGTGCATACATTATCAGAGTTGTGTTATTGTTTGCATTATGACGGCAGGTATTGTGGTCTATGCAAACATGACTCCTTGTAAAAAAGGTTGTCAGTTTTGTTGCCAGATAGAAGGGTAAAATAACAATTATCAGATGTGGCCCCCTTTTGTGCTTCATCACCCGAGGATGTTTTATCAGTGGGAGCCCCCTCCCTTTACCACCCCCCGACTAAGGTGGTAGTCTATAAAATATAAAAAAATACTTTTTTTTTTAAAACACGCTTTAATGAAATGTACTGTCCGAGCTGCCCCTCCCCCTGCCCCCTTCCCCCATCGCCCCTCCCCTCCTTCCACATCCTCAGCCCCTCGGCGTGGCTCCCCGAGGCTTGCCGTAACGTCAGGGACCACGTGGTGATTACAGGCAACGTGAGTTGAGCGTGGACAATTAGAGCCGTAAACTTGGACAATTAGAGCCATAAAAAAGATAGTTTAAATTTTTTTTTCAATTATAGAATATAGTATTGTCATCAGTATGACATACGTATACCAAGTTTTGCAGTCGACACGACATTGGGAAGACGGTTGAAATTGAGTACAAGATTTGAGGATACAACAGACAGAATGATTTAAATTAAAAAGCGTGTAAAATGTTTAAAAATATATTTTTTTTATTGTAATTATAGAATAGTCTTGTCATCAGTATGACATAAGTATACCAAGTTTGCAGTCGATAACACATTGGGAAGTGGGTAAAAATTGAGTTAGAATATTTTTTGAGGATATGATAACAGCCGGAGTGAGTTAAATAAAAGCGTTGTAAAAAACCGGCAAAATCTTTGCAAAAAATATATCCTGTCCCTGTAATGGCTGATATTAGTTGCATAATGTCTCACCCTCCCTGCTGTGCAAAGGATTAAAAAAGCAATCGTTCGCTATATTTAAGTCCATCTTGAAAACTTAGCTCTAAAATTGGCCTTTAATTCCCTAGGTCTGGCCGTGTACCTTTGCAGGTTGTTTATTTCCCACTTTCCGTACACGGGACGCATTAGTGGGATCTACTACGGATGAAATGCGCCTTACAAATCTACATTATTATTGTTGTTGTTGTTACAGCTCGGATTTGTTATTCTATTCAGGTGTCTATTTGTTTTGTCTCAATTTTACCCTGTAACATGCATTTAGATGTTCTCCTTTCTTCTGTCCTGTTCTCTCTCGCCATTAGCCTTAACACGTGTAAACATTCGCGTACAATTTGCATAAATCATGAATAAGCGTGTGTGTTCTCAACGCGCACGCAATTCGATGCGCTATCATGACCAGCATTGAACGGCTGAAACGTTGCATGCCGAGTACGCGCGGAATCCACTTTAATGGCTTTGAGGGCTGAATTTTCAAAGAGTCGATGTAAGCAGAGTGGGAAATAAATGACCTCCGGAGAAAAAGTGCTTCTCCCTCGGGCCACGTATACGGGGAGCAGTAGCGCAACGGTTAGTTCTGCCTGTGTGTGTCTGCGCGTTAGACTGCTTGAGCGTTTGTGTTAGGGCAGCGGTTCTTAAAGTTTGATTCCCGGACCGCCAGCATCATCAGCCGTCGCTCGTATTTTCCTTAGAACTGCTTTTTGTGTTTATTCTGTGGTCTTCTGTCGCCCCTCCGATCAGCACGGTTCGCTACGTGCGGTGCAAAAGAAGTTCAACACACGTACAGCAAATCAGGCGCCACTTTCAACTGTGTGCTCTCCGTAAACGTAGCACGACTTGCGTGCGCGCGTACAATGGGAGTGGCCGGTCTCATTCATTAGCACAGCTATTATACGAAGCAGCCAAATAGGCGAGTAGCATTAGTAACGCATTAGCCACGAGTGCGTTGGCTGAGACGCAATGACCTCAGGTGTGACCGATTTGAATGCCGTTAGCATTGAGCCGCTCTGCGTAACGTGCGCTTCTGTTAACGCCAACACTGCCCTTGCATCGCTCTTCCCGTTCACGTGCAGATGAGAAAGTTTCTCGTCCGCCGTCGGCAAGAAATTACCTCTGTCTGTTCCAGTATATGGCCAAGCTCTGTTTTTTTTTTGACAGGAGGTTTGAATTTAGCAATCAGGTTAACTTTACATTTGGTTGACATGAAGTAGTTGAGGAAAGTGTCATGGTTATCTACGTCGGTCCCAATCAGATGTGGACATTTTATCTGTTAATGATAAGTGTGATTGAAAGAAGAGTTTTGTCTAACAAGATTGTTATCAATCAGAGTAACAGCCCAATTTCCGACAGCCTAAAATCGGTACTCGCTAGAGGGTTCATTTCGCAGTCACCCCAAAACATCCAGTGGATGATATCATTGCCCTGGTCGATGTAGCCCTCAAAAGTTTGGGACCGCACCCGGTAGACGTTGCAAGATCTGAAATCGCTGCTATCCTCAGAAATTGCTAAGAAATCCATTAGCAACATCAGCAAGGATGAGCGTTTTGAACTCGCTCAATTAAAAAGAGAGATGACATTGTCATCCTCTCAGCCGACAAGGCAATGCCACTGTCATCATGGATAAAAACCACTTACAACAACAAAATTCAATAGAGACCCTACCAACCGCCTTGCTATGAAAACAACAATATCACAAAAAATTGTAAGGTGTTGTGTTTCACGCTCAACACACGGTGAGCTAAAGTAGTGAACTAATTGTCTTTGTCAACGTGACACTTTTTTTACTGATTGGCCGTGTCGGGTGGTGGAGGGTTACGACACATTATAAATAACGCGATCTAAACCCACAAACGTTGATTATGAATAATATCATCACTAATTCGACTTCTCTAATCGAACCGACCAAGCAGCTCTCTCTAAAACCTTCGGCTGCTGGACCACCCAGATTTTATGGCCTTCCAAAAATCCATAAAGAAGGTACTCCGCTCCGTCCTATCGTCTCCACCATTAACTCACCCACCTTCTGTCTGAGACCCTGCTTCCTGTCACGGGCAAGACCACCTCAGCTGTACTTAACTCAGCTCACTTGGTTTCTCTAATCAAGAACATCTCACTGTCTCCAGATGATTTGCTTGTCAGTTTCGATGTAGTCTCGCTGTTCACCAAGGTACCTGTACCTGACACCATTGCAATCATTGAAGACTTGGTCCAACAGGGACTGAATCCTGATGTACCAACTTTGGTGAGGCATTGCCTTACCAACCATTACTTCACCTGGAATGGTACATTTCTACAAACAAAATGAGGGTACCCCAATGGGTTTTTCTTATCACCAGTGGTAGCAAATGTTTTCATGGAGACAGATGCATCCAGACATCCAACCTACATCCTTCCTTGTGGAAGAGATACGTATATGACACGTTTGTTATCTCGTCACATGGCCTGCCAGCACTGAACCAATTTTTCAACCACATACATTCCATACACCCATCCATCAAATTCTCCATGGAAGTGTAAAATGATGGCAAGCTACCATTCCTGGATGTTTTGATTGAGAAGAGACCTGATGGCTCGTTGGGACACTGTCTACAGGAAAGCCACCCACACGGATTCCTATCTAAAGCCTGATTCCCACCACCATCCAGCCCAGAAGAACTCCCTCATCAAAACACTACACCACAGGGCCCGTTGCATCTCCGACCAGCACCACCTAGCCAGTGGACTGGAGCACGTACGCCAAGCCCTCAATATGAATGGATATTCTGACCGCACAATCCGCAAAGCTGTATCCCCAACCATAGGGAGGGAACCATCTGAGGACCCAATCAAAACCATCACCTTGCCATACATAGCAGGAGTTACCAAAAAGATTTCCAAAATCTTGAACAAACACAAGATCCAGGTTCGATTCAACACAGTACACAAAATCCATGATTTGATCACATCTGTGAAAGATGTGATTCCTGACATGCAATATCCTGGTGTCTACAAACTAAGTTGTGTCTGCGGCAGCAGTTACATTGGGGAAACGAAACGACATGTCTCGGACCGTGTTCGCGAACACAGGGCAGATTTGAAACACGGCAGCACCAATACCTCTGCCGTGGCTGATCACGGTTTGAACGCGGTGGGCTCACACCATATTGTCTTTTCCGAGACCAAGGTACTCTGCAAACCTTCGGGCTACCATCAAAGATTTGTCCATGAAGCCATCAGATTTATAAACAAAGACATAACTTCAACCGAGAAGATGGATACAAATTAAGCAATCATTGGAAGGACGTGATCAACCAGGTAAAGTTTAAACTGCTTTGATGTTCTAGATTTGAAGCTTTCGTGACTGCAAGGATTCATATTCTTAGGTTTTTTCGGTAAAGTCACGTAGGTGAAAAATTA